>NC_133620.1:322569521-322869521 GCF_048593235.1 Sminthopsis crassicaudata
TTTTTGTTTTTGTTATCAGAAGCTCTGCGTTTGTATCTTGAGCTTTTCTACTGCCATACCTTTGATAGCCATGTTCTTGTTTTGTTTGTTCATTTTTCCAACCTTCTTGACTTTGGACTTTACATTAATATTCGGATCAACTCTGGGAAGGATGTCTGGCCTTAAACCTTTGATGTCTTTTTCTGCTGCTTTCATGAGTCACTTAGGGGGTCTATAAGTTTTTGGTGCTTCCAGCTTCTAATGTGTGATCTATGGAGAGATCTGTGTATTGCCTTCTTGGTCAGCACTCTGCCAATTTCCAACCTGGTTTGGGTCTATTGGCTTTGGTATGGTTGAGATTTCTGTAAAGTTCTCCTGGATTCAATATTAGCCCATTAAAAGGTTCTGAAGATCCAGAGAGGCTAAACTATTGGATTCTCCTTTGGTTTTTGGTTTATTCCACTAGGCCTATGTGTAGCTATGGTTCTGGAACTTTTTCTAGCTCTTGATACAAGTAGAGCCCCTGCTACCTCTCAATCACAACTGTTCCTCTCCTTAACATTGAAGCAGAACTGGGTAATAAGTGACAGAGCTAGCAGATAGTATCCAAGTTTCTTTGGGCTGGAAAATGACTGACTTATCTTTGGTTTCAGAATTCAGTTGGTTTATGTTCTAGGTCATTGTGGAGGATAACATGGAGGATCTAAGGCAAAACTGCTGACATTCACTCTACCATCTTGACTCTGCTCTGTCTTCCCTTCCCTCCATCAGGCATTTTACTAAATGAAGATACAAAAAGGAGAGCTTTTATTACCTATATAAATGTATAGTCATGAATATTTGAAAGGAAAATATAAATCTCTTTTTATTGAAAAATGAATTAATAATAAAGGGAAAGTGGGAGGAAATAGAATATTATAGAAGAGAAAAACAACTTATTGAACTTTTTTAAATCTGGTGGTAGAATTTATGCAAATAAAGGATTTCTCATATATGAGATGTTAGATTATCTTTTTTTAAAGTGTATAGCAAGGTCAAATTGGTCTTTAGAAACCAGTCCATGGAGCATGTTCAGAGTTGCCATTCCTGATTTTGGTCAACCATGAGGAAGCTTTTGGATTTTCTTTTATAGCCATATATGACTCAGAGCTAAATGGCTTTGGGATGGTGAGGGATACTCTTACTGGTTGCTGAGTTGGAAGAACCAATGACTCATTATATAAAAGAAAACAAGCAGCTTCCTTTCTAGCTGTGAATCATATAGACCTATTTTGAATTATGTCCCAAGAGAAAACTTGCCTTAATTGTTCACAGAAACATTTCCCCTTCCTCACTTCATATGGCTAAGAATTTCTGCCTATAAACCTGAATCTAGATTTAGACTGCCTTTTTTTGTGTTTCTTTCTTCTTAAGATTAGACCAATTAAGTTCACAGCATTACATACTAAGATAGATATGACTATGTTTGGAAACAACATATATATATATATATATTCAAAAGGACTATAAATCCCATCAAACTAACTGGCAACAGAAGACCTCAGCAACTACTCTATCATCATTGGAGAGAATTACCAATAGGAGGATTAGCCTAAAAATCAGGAGTTATTTTGACAGTGCTGAACCTAGGTGAAGTGATTCATTAACAATCCTGAAAATTCCTTTATGATGTGCTAAGATTTGAGTATCAGCCTTGTGCCAAGAAAATTATAAGTTAATAAATCATTTTAAAATTTATTTTTTATCAAATATACTCTTGAGTATCCTATATTAAACATTCCTTTTGTATAGAGGAATACATTATCTGTTCCATAATTGACCTAAATTGTACACTATCTTTTTTACTCTCTCTAGTGATGTATAAAAAGTTTGTGTGATCAATCATTTTGTTAATTATGACTAGTGGATAACTGAGAAAAATTCCCCCTTTTGGGGGAAATCCTAGACATGAGCTATAAGTTTAAGTATGAGACACTATGGTTGGGGTTTTATGAGCTAAAAAGTATGAGAACATGGAACCCAAGTCCTTCTCACTGGAGTTCAGATTCCCCAGGACTAAACTTAATCCAAACTGCATGCCTGGGAACAGAACAGAGAATGATGCAGTATCACAGCCCCTGTGGGCCTTAGCAGCAATTTTTCAAGGTTAGAAGTATAATACTTTTCAACTTTCTGGCCCTCCTCTTATTCTCTAAAGTAGGGAGTTATTTAAAGTATTTCCTGAACAGCTGAAGTATGTTAGAAATCTGCTAACATTTTCTACTCCATCTCTAAGAAGCAAGCACTAAGGAAGATCTATAAGCAAGGGATTACTTATTTAAAGTGTTAGCAATTTTTGCTTGAAGAAATAGCTAGGTAGCAAAGGCAAGGACACAAAATGGCCCTCGGAGTCTAGAATACTTGTGTTCAAATCCTGCCTCAGATACTTATTACCTTTGTGATCTTGGGCAAAGTATTTAACCTCAGATTCAGTTTCCTTATCCATAAAAGGACAATAACAGTATCCCTATTTCACAGGGCTGATGTGATCAAATGAAATAATATATTAAAATTCTTTGCAAATTTTAAAGTATTGTATGTTAGCTATACCCCCATATTTTGGGAATTTAGCCGTGATTCTCTTAGATTTATAACCCTTAAGTAGCCAAAGGCAATAGATTACTCCTTTAACTTATTAATAGAGAAGGAAAGAATGCTTTTGACTTTTAGCTGTCAAAAGGTAAATGTTTAGGGGGACTCTTACATTAACTATATGTGTATATAGCAAGAATTTTTGGTTACCCAGAGAAAGTTAGAGAATTAATAAGCTTTATTTCTTTATTCCTGGCAAAATTATGGAATGGATAATATCAGACATCATAGGTCTCCCAGGTCTAAAGGTTCATCCCTTCCAAAACCAAAGGCAATGCACAGCATAAATGTTAAAAACTAAGAAACCAGAAAGGATTCCTGCTCGTCTAAGCAAAGGCTGCACTCTTCAAGGCAAATAAGAATTGTTACTGGGACATTGGTAGGGTAAGTCTCCTGAATTGAAAGCAATCTGGGAGACAGCTGGAATTCTTTAGCTAATGAATTCAGCTGGTCTCACTGGATAAGATAACAAAATGATTACCACAGAAAAAGTGGCAGTTGAGACCCAGATGCAAGGATGGAAGATTGAGCAGGCCAATTAGTACTGGAAGAGAATGACAGCCTATGTTAATTAAATTTGATTAACTATATTTGATGCTTATTATTGATGATTGCAAATCATTTCCCAAACTAGCTTTTCATACCCTTTGATCCAGCATTGTCTCTACTGGGCCTATATCCCAAAGAGATCAAAAAAAGGGAGAAAGGACCTACATGATTAAAAATGTAGCAGCTCTTTTTATACTGGCAAGGAACTGGAAATTGAGTGGTTAACTTTCAATTGGGGAATGGCTGGATTATGGTATGTAAATGTTATGGAAGATTATTCTATAAGAAAGAATCAACAGAGATTACTTTGGAAGACCTGGAGAGACTTACATGAATCAATGCTAAGTGAAGCAAGTAGAATCAAAAGAACATTGTACACAAGAAAACTGGTGATCAATTCTGATGGACATGACTTCAGCAGTGAGTTGATTCGGGCCAATTCCAATAGACTAGGAGAGAGCCATCTGCATCCAGAAAAAGGACGGTGGGGACTGGGGAATCACAAAATAGTATTTCACCTTTTTTTGTTGTTGCTTGGTCTTCACTTTTTCTTTTTGGATCCGATTTTTCTTGTACAGCATAATTGTGGAAATATGTATAGAAGAACTGCATATGTTTAACATATATTGGATTACTTGCTAAGGGAAGAGGTAGGGGAAAAAATTTGGAACACAAAGTTTTGCAACAGTGAATGTTGAAAACTATGTATTTTGAAAATAAAAAGTTAAAAAATAAAAATGAGGTTAAGCAAAACAGACTCATTTTGGTTGTGAAAAATGCTTGTTTCTGCACCTTTGCCAAGAAATTGGAAATATGATTCATCAACATTCTTCTATCTAGTTATATTTGGTTACTGCATTGATCACAGTTCTGTTCTTTACAATATTTGTAGTTGTAATTGTTCTCCAGGTTCTGCTCTGAATTAGTTTGTCTTAATTTGATTTTAGGTTATGTAAGTAGTGACAAGTTTCTGAATTAATCTCTTGTCATCTTATGGGGAAAAATGTCTGCATTACAATTATGAACAATTTTTTTTTTCCTGAGGCAATTGGATGACTTGCTCAGGGACACATACCCAGTGTTATTAAGTGTCTATTCTAAGGCCAGATTTGCACTTGGGTGCTAATCGCTTCCTCTCAGCTCCCTCCTCCCCCTTTTCTCATTATTTCCCTTGAGGTCCTTGTTCTTTTCCTCAAAATGAAATTATATTATTTTACATAGCATTACAAAGTTTATTAAATCTGTGATATGTATGCTGGTTAAGAACTGCACAAGTTCTGAATCCTTGGAATCAGACTGGATACTGCCACTCATTTTCTATTCTACACCAATTTTTCTTGCACTATTTTTCCCTCTCACAGCAAATGCTGAAAACCCAGCTTCCAAAAGATATGAAATACTCCTATTACTTGCTATAAGAAATGTTGCATGTCCTTTCTCAGAAAGGACTTTCTCAGAAAGTACTCAGAAAGGCATCAGCTTCTCTTTCTTCTCCACAAAAATCAGTCTGAGACATATGTCAGAATGACTGATGATGAATGACCCTCCTAAAGAAACGGTGAAAACAATGAATAAGAGAAGCATGGAAAAAACTACATGAACTGATGCAAAGTGAAATAAGATTTAGAAAATAATATATAAAATTAAATAATGATAAAAGAAAAACAAGTAAATGTTGAAAAATTATAAAAAACAAAACTTTTTTTATTGAAAAAAATAATGACAAAAACAAATTGTTGACTGAAAACATATGAATAGTACACAATATTGCACTGTGATTAAAAAGAAACTAAAACTTTGAAAAAAGATGTGACATTCCAAAGCAAATAGCTTGGGTAAGTAGCCATGCAAACAATCCACTAAAACACAACAGCAAAAAGAAGTCTCTTTCACCAGACAAAACCCTGCCATACCTTCCCAATCTGTTTCTCTCATAAGAGAATGCAGTTGAATTTTTCATCAACATGAAACAAATATGTCTTAAGAGACAAATTCCCATACCATCCCTTTGCAGAAGTAGGGGATACATAATTTTACCTTGCACATAGCTTTAGGCTTAAACTTTCAGGGGGATTCATTTATCTGCTATGCCAATTTTTTCTCTTTTTGTCTTTAAAAATACTTGTTATATGGTATGGCTTTATGCAAGAGTGAAAGATACTGTGGAAAAAACCTAATTGATATAAAAAAAATTATTTTTAAATGGAAAAAATAAAATTTACCTCCAGATTACTAAACTTGTTAACGCTTAAGTTAACTTGGAAACTTGTTATGATCATTGGCATTGAAATCTGTTGCTATATCAGTTCAAGCCAAGAGGGAGTCTATACTATGGTAAAAATAGGGAATAACCTAGTCATAGTGAATGTGAGTTAACTGGTGGCCTCACTGAAAATGGCTTTACTTCCTTCTTATTGATTTGGTTTACTCGTCTAAAAAATCATTCTAATAAAATGCCCAATAAAAACATTATGAAGTATTGCTTCATATTTTAGGACCTCCCAAGAGTATTAATATAATATGAAAGCTAGACGTTATTAAAATAATAAAAAATTCAGAGGAACAAGAGGACAAGAATAGTGGGGTGGGCAAGAGAGTAGGAATGAAAGAAGCCTGGCAGCACTCTAAAGTAGTACATATCAAAACTATTTGGTATTGACTTGCAAATAGTTGATAATTGAAACAGACTAGCTACATAAGATACAAAAGCAAATATAGTTGCATAGTATCCAATAAAGCCAATTAGCCAACTATTGGTGTCAAGGGTTACAGTCAATAAAATCATCTGGGAAAAATGAAAACCAATATGGCAGAAATTAGATTTGGATTAACTCTCCTACCATCTATTAATAATCATTCTCAAATAAATACATGGACTATATATAAAAGGTCATAAATTAGAAGAGTAAGAAAAGATTAAAATTCTTTATATTTGTGAGTTATCAAAGGCTAGGGAGAATGATGGGTAAAATTACCCAAATAAAATGGGTAATTCTGATCACAAGAAATTTTAAATTTTGCACAAACAAAACATTGTTAAAATTAGAACTGCAAGTTAACTGAAAAAGGCTTTGAAGCAAATTTCTGATAGAATTTTGGTATTCAAGATACATATAGAACCAATTTCAACAAATACAAAAACAATTCCCTAGTAGATAATGGTCAAATAACATGAATAGGCAATTTGTAAAGTTAAAACAGCCACATGGGAGGAAAACCTCCAAATCACTAATAGGTACTTAATAAATCCTTTTTACTTGAAGAAAATTAAGCTTTTAAAAGTTTCATATCAATGAAAATAGATTTTTCTCTTCTCACACCCCCACTTGCAAAAAATAAAACGTTATAATACACAATCAAGCAAAATAAATCCACTCATTAACCATATCCAAAAAATAAAAATGCCTCAAACTATACCCACTCCCATCACTATATCAGGATGTGAGTGCAGTTTCAGGAGTACTATTACCATAGTTGGTCATTGCAATGAGCAGAATGGTGGTGTGAAAGGATCACACTCAAACTGGTACCAGTGCTCTGATTTGATTCAATATATTTCTGCTCCACAATTTTTTCCCTTGTATACATTCATTCTTCCTTTCCTTAGATCTAGAATCTCTCAATTTACTATCCCTCTTATTTCTCACTCTACTCTTCCTCTCCAATTTCCCTATTGGGAATTTATATGACCAACTATGTTGAAAGGTTCAGATCACCCATTCCTCTCCCCCTTCTCCTTGTTGGTAGATCATTTGACTTGCATACCCAAATTGTGCGAGATTTTCTCTACCTTTTCTCCTATTCCAAGATCAAAACTTAACACTCCAAGGCTCTTTATTAGACTCCCTCTATGATCCCCGATAATCATAGGCTTCCAAGAAGACATTTTTAAAAGTTCATTTTCAATCCATTTTAATTATAATACATACATCAAGAAATGAGTGAACAGGAGCAACTAGGTGATGCAGTGGATAGAGCACCAGCCCTTAAGTCTGGAGGACCCTAATTCAAATCTGTTCTCAGACACTTAACATTTCCTGTGTGACCCTGGACAAGTCACTTAAACCAAATTGCCTCAGCAAAAATAAATTTTAAAAATGAATAAAGTTCCTTTTTATCAGTAATATAATCCTAGCTATTAAATTTCCTTTATAGTTATACTGTTTCTGGGCAAGTTGTTCATGTATAGGCCTTTTCTTTTGGAATGGACCATTATGTTAATGCCTCCTTCATACCATAGCTCCTAAATCTTGAGGAATAATTGGTTCCTCTAATAGTTTGATTTTCTCTTTCTAAAGCTCCCAGTTATTTCCCAATTGTCAAATCTGATCGCCACAGTCTTTGTTCTTGTCCAGCAATTGACACTACTGACCTTAGTTCTTTGTTTCAGCTATTGCCAAAGACTTTGCAATACCTTGAACACACCCCTTTTTCTCCTGATATTGAAAACTACCCTGGAGTAAACCCTCATCTCTTGCATGCCTTCACTACCACCAATTAGAATATTATAAAGCTAAAAAAGCAAGGATAGATTAATTAATGCTTCATTAAATATTGCCATTTGCTTCAATATTCAGGACCTATTTAAACCATTTTGAGCAATACTTCACAATAGCAATGTTATATAACTTGACAATTTAAGAAGTCACTGAAAAATCAGTAAACTGAAATTTGATTTGTCTCCCCCTCCAATAAGTCAACCTCCTTGAGCCTGCCTGCTTTCATGTTTCTATATTTACTGAACCCATTTATCATGAAGAGAGGTATCCCCTGAAACATTTTGTATCTGGGATTCTCAGGGAAACAATTAGCCCATACTACTAATAATGAATTATCCTGTTTACATGCAGCTAGGCCATTGCTACAAGAATAAATTTAATGTCTCAAGAACGTAACTTTATAAGGACACCTCCCACACCTCCATTAGTTGATGGGCTATTTACTACTCAAGTTATTTTGACAGGACACGACTGAGAATAAGCACTATTCTATATCAGTAATTTCTTGTATAGTCCGATGAAATGTCTTCAACATACATCAGCACTCTCTGCAACTCTAATCTTTAAAGCTGCCTAGAGAGATTCTCAGATCAGTTATGTTAAGACCTTCAAGGTCACTTGTACCATACGATAAACATTTAAAAAAAAAATCTAATTTGGATGATTTGGCAAAACCTAATCTTTTTAAAAGATCTATTAGACAACTTGTTTCATGTTATTCTTAATCAGTGAAAGACAATAGAGTCAGAGGTCCTATATCTCAAGGAATTAAGTAGAATATTAAAAGAATCCTGGTTTTCTAAGCCATTATAGACGTTTATTTTTTAAAAAAAAATTGTAGAATACTTATGGTTATAAACATCTAGTCCAACATTTTAAGTTTTATCAACTTGCAAGATGACTCCCAAGTTAATAATTGTTTTGATCTTGAACTCAAAGGTTTATCTCTGAACGTATGGCTCAAACATGTGGCTCCGATTTCTACCTATCAGGATAAGAAAGTCTAGTTTCATGTACTTCTGAAGCACTTCCTAAAAGAACAGGAACCCATAGCCTAAGACAGCTGTGGCACCAATAATGGTGCCTTCCCTTTCTTGAGCTCTTCAAGGCACTTGACTTTTCTTGCTAAATCATCTCCAGAAATGTCTTAAGCATTTTACCACAATATAGATCTGACTTGCACTCCCTTCCACTATTCAAAACTTATCTAGCATATAACAGCATTTAATATCCTCAGGTATTACATGTATGAAAGTCTTAGTCAAGAAATCTATACTGAAGACAGGGTTCAAGCTACAACTTTGGGGAAGGGGTGCACGGGGAGCTAAAAGTTGTAATAAAACAAAGAAAATTATAAATAGGAGAATAAGGCATAAAGGGCAGCAGGGTGAGAGAAATCTAGATGACAGGGTATTGGAACAAATGGAAGCGGGGAAGGAGTAGAAGCAAAAAAAACAGGGCAGAAGAGACTCATTCTATATTGTATCACTAAACCATAGGTAAAATGCTCTGGATAAATTTCAGACACATCTTAGGGCAAGAGAATTGATTACATAGTATACAGAAGGAAGATTACACTTATTCCAAGCAGTTTAAACCGCAAGATTGTTTAAAAATTGAGACAGCAGTACAAAATAAGCAAAGAAGGAAATCTGGGTGTGAGAAGAAAAAAATCAAAAATGAACTTTAGAATAGCTGATAAGTTTCTCACATTGGAAATTGTTTATTTACTAAGGTACAATAATCAGAATAGAAACACAAACATCTCTTCCACTGAAGTTTGAATCTATTATCATATTGAGTTGACAAAGGCTCTTATGAATAAAATGCAGGTTCTGCTATAATCTACATTAAATTGTGTTAGGGTGATCAACCTGGCCTAGTGTTAACTACTTGCCATAAGACTAGCAGCCTAGTTTTAGAAAAGTCTTGAGTGGGCCAGCCACAGTCATGGATTTTCAGCCAAATCAACTCTTTAAAAACTACATTCTTCAGGTTATAAACTCCATATATGGAGGAAATAACCACATACAAAATCACAGATCCTTGGAATAGAATCACCATTTGGAATAGAATCTCCCACTTCCCCTGGACCAAAAAGTAGCACCCATTTAAAATGTGATAAATTAGGCAGGCTGAGGTAAGGCAAAGTGTGGAATTAAGTTTTTATTTACAGGACACTGCAAGACAGGAAATTCCACATAGAAATGAGAACCCTATTGAGGACAGAGGTTTCATACAGTATGTACACAGTTCAAACTGTTCAAGTATGCATTAGTGCTACATTAAAAGTCACATTTAAAAAAAGATCTTAGTGGAGAGACAGTAAGACAAAATTATACCAACAACAAGGCATACAAGACTTGAAGGTTTGACTGTAAAACCTAAAAGTTAAAGGTCCCAGGTGTGCCATCTTGAATCTGGAAAGTATAACCATCAGAGGTAGATTCTGGTACAACATTTTGATCTTCTTCCTGAAAGGAGAGAACACACAAAAGTTTGTATTTTTATGGGCAAGAAAGCCTTATTAGTCCGAAAATGCCTCATATATAATTTTCAACTCAGGCTACCTTTTAGTTTATAGGATACCTGTATCAATTGACCTATATTTATCTAACTTACGTTGCTGTAGTGAGTAGATAAACATTACACTTTCACAAGATGTAGTAAAATTAAAAATGTAAATTAAAACAGACTAGCAGCAAGAGTAAATCCAGAAATAAATGTGGGTTTTCCTAAACATGTTGCAATCAATAGTCTATTCTAAGTCTATCCTTCTGTATTTACAGTTTTAACTTATGAGAAGCATTCATTTATTCAGTAAGATAATGAGTTACTCTACTACCAATTCTATATGTCAAGATTAAAACTAGGTTTCAATAAATTAGAAAGAAGAAAACAGTGGGAACATGATAAGTTGTGTATTGGACTCAAAAACTTAGCTTTGTCTCATCCTGGCTAACAACCCAAGTGTTATAGTTAACTAAACCTTCCATTAACTAATTTAATGCTATTTAATTTCAACACATTTAAAAAATAATCATAAGCAATATTTGCTAAACTGGTTTATTCTTCATTTAATACTCACCTCTGCAGAGAAATATTTTTCAATTAAGCTGGAGGAAGCCTTATATACCATTTCATTTTCATGGGACTGAAGTGCTTCAATTCTGTCTAGCCCTCCACATTCTTCAATTAGGATACAAAGTTTTTCAGTTTCATTTAGTTTTTCAGCAGCCTAAAAACAGACCACAAATTAATCTAATTGCTGAAACAATTACACAAACTCAAGTGTTCAAAAATAGTAATATTAGTTTAATAGCCACAAGCTTACCAGAAAAATATTTGAAATTGCATCCAAAATAACCAGGACAATTTTGCTGTCTTTTGCAGACAAGAGGTTGATTAAGGGTTCCAGAATTCCATTTTGGACAAGATAGACAATCTGTTCAATTGTTCCACCACTGGTATAGTTTGTGACAGCCCATACAGCTTCTTTCTGTGACTTAAAGTCTCCCTGTTCAATGTACAAATGAGAATATTAAGTTGTAATTTTTAAATATTAAATATCAGTTGTCAGTTGGTAATTAGAATATGAAGGCTTAGCAATGTACTTCTAAAATGGTCCACCACATAAAGGTATTGTGGAAGAGTTAATATACACAGAATACAAAGATTTCTTTTATCTTGATACCTCTGACAGAATTCCAACCAAGTATGGAACTAGTCCATGATTCACAACTTGCTGTATTTGGTCCTGACGGCCAGCCGTGATGTTTGACATGGTCCATGCAGCCTCCTTCTGGATATTAGTTTTGGGGTGAGTAAGCAGGCTAGGAAAGACAGCAAGCGCTCCTGAATCTATTACAATCTGAGTTTGTTCATCTGTCCCAGTGACAATGTTTCCTATAGCCCGTAAGGAAGGAGTCTGAAAGGAAAGTATGTTACATTAAAAAGCTATTATCAATAGCACTATGAAAAACTTATTTCAATTTAACACTTTCAGCATGCAGGATTTAAGAACAAACCATGAACAGTAAAATACTTTAAGCTTTCAAAATATACCAAGAGATAGCTTAAAACCTTAAACCAACATTAAAGTTACACAACATAAGCAAATAACCAACACACAGACAAGATCAAGGACATGCCAAGAAATTTAGCTGCAAACACTGGAAAGGTAATTTAGCTATCTATCCTTAGTATTTCATTGATGTTACTTTATATCTTAATAAAAAGTTTTTAAAAAAAAAAAATTCTTACCACTATTGGCAATTCACCAGATCCTAGAAGTTTGACTAGTTGTGGGACAACTCCTGTTTTCACAACTACTTCAATCCTGTCATTTGAGCCATCTGTGAGGTAGGAAATAGCCCAACAGGTATCTGCCAGAACTTCTGGATCATCATGATGCAAAAGGCGAACTAAGGTTGGAAGAATTTGCTCAATAGCTTCTATTGGGGGAGCAGGATTCTTGTTGCGACAAAGATTTGAAAGTGTCCAAGTAAGATTTCTTAAGTAACCACACTGAAAAAGGGGAGAAAAAAAAAAAAAAAAAAAAAAAAAAAAAATCAGCCCAAATTCAAACAAGCATTTAATGCATGCAAATCATAGGACTAGATGATTTCTATTGGAATTAGAAAGTTGAAAGTAGTCATTTTTATTTCAATATCATGTTTCTTTTGTAATCACAAGTATTTTATGCATTTCAAAACATTGAGGCTTCAGACTGCCAGGAGTCTGATGGTCCCAGTCTTCAAAATCTAGGAGTTAGAATGATTTTCAAATATTTGACAATGCATCAAAGATATAAAAGCAAAACTGCTGACCAGGCAAATAGGGCATAATACATAGAAGTGAGAAAAGAATATGAAAAGTCACAACACTTGAGATATCGGGGACAAGTCCAGTTTGACTAGAAAAAAGACTAAGCAAATAAAGTTAGAGTGATGGGATGTAATATCAAAATCTTGTGATCACAATGTTTCTTTACTAAAGAAAACTTACTGCTAATGATGATATATCAGGAACTGCAAGAAGAGCTAAAAGAGGGTCTATTGCACCATACTTGATAACCAAGTCTCTGTAGGCTGAACCATCACCTGGGAAAAACAAATGTTAACTGTCACTTACAGTAATGATAGAAAATTGAAGGACTGAAATCCATTACATAGGTAACTCACTTTAAGAAAGCCATATTCCTTTCTTTTTGTCTTAAAGCAATGCTAGAAATATCACCCAGATTTTTAAAAACCTTTATGGAAGTCCATTAAGCTCAGCAACCTGATCTACACGATGGAAACAATTTCTTTTCTTTCTTTCTTTCTTTTTTTTTTAAATAAATGCTGCAATACTTCTGATTCAGTAGTTTGAGGGACTTTTAGCCTAAACCTCAACCGTTATCCTCTTACTCAAAACCTGTTTGCTATTAGATAATCCAAAATAAAAACCCAAGAGTCCCATAATTCACATACCTGCAATGTTTCCCAGAGCCCATACAGCCTGTTCACTGATATGAGCCTGAGGAGAGGCCAACAGGGCAATGAACGCAGGTATGGCTCCTCCATCTACCACAGCCTTGGTTTGGTCTGATGTTCCGGAAGCAATGTTAGTAAGTGCCCAAGCAGATTCAAACTGAATAGGATTACAGTCTGTCCTGCCCAAGAAGCCTACAAGTTTTGGAATCATACCAGCCTCAATTATTTGATCTATGGGAGGTTGTTTTTCCCTAGAAAGGAGTTTCCTAAAAAGGTAACAAAAAAATTAATTACAAAGGCTCCGATATGCAGTCTTCTGATTCTAAATATGTTATATATATATCTTTTAAATGAAAGAAATAGCATGTCCAGCTAACTGGGTCAATAAAAAAATTTAAAACTTCTTTTAAGTTTAAGGATTATAATTAACCTTCAAGATTATATTACTTAACAATTTATGCTTTTTAAAAGAGATTAAATAAAACTTACCTAGCAGCTTGGGTAGCCTGAAGTTGAACCTCCAGATTATTACTATTTATGCCTTTGACAATTTCTTCAACAGACCAAAGTGCAGAACCCTTCAAAAGATTAGTAATTTGAAAGAGCAATTATGATTTAAGTTCCATCAAAAGTAGAAGTATTCAAATGAAAGCACAAGAGAAGGGCTGATCAAAATTAAACCAAGATATTCCCAAAGATTAAGTGGCAATTTTCTAATACATAATCATCTCAAACATGGGTGTGCTAATCTCATAACACTTATGATGCCCTTTTAAAAAATCTGTTTTTAAAATCTTTTGCAACATGTAAAAAAAAATTTATCATAATAAACATAATATGTTGTGTTCAGACTAGCTCTCTGGAGGATCTCAGTACCAGCCCGAGTCCCTGGTCTTAGAAGAGGAATGATGAGGTGGGACTCTTGTGGATAGTCTAAAATGGAGTCAGTTTATTCCAAATTCTTCCAGCCTTATATACCTTAATTCCCTTATATAAATATAACATTGCACATGTACTAACTATATATTGCCACTTGGTATCATTCTGCTCTGATTACAACACAGGTTGTTCATTGCTTGACTTCTCAAAAAGGCAGAGAAACAGGGAGCCAAACCAGACATTGTCAGCAAGCTCCCTATGGACTGAAGGGTCTTATACTTCACCCAGAGGCCTCTACTATCTGTGGCCCACTATATTATACTTAACATAATAAAATAAAAAACAAATTTTAAATACGCATTTGGTTCTGTTTCACTCCAAATTATTTCAGACATTTCTTAAGATTTTTAATTCAATTCCACAATTATGTTAGTCTGGTCCCATTTTAAAGATACTACACTGTGCTATCTCCTGAATATTGCAAAGTCAGTTACTCAGGAAGTTATCATGATCACCATTTTAACAATTTACAGTTTGACATAAAAAAGTATATTAGATAAGAGGGAATATATTTTAAGTAGAATAAAACTGAAGGATTTTATATGCCCAAGCTTCTACTCCCCCGCCCCCAACAGTAAAGTAACAAATATTAGGGGAATAAAGATTTTTTTAAAAAGTGTCCCAAAGATTAGGTGTATAACATTCTGAAAGGCAGGGAAGAACAGAGATATGTATAGAAACAAGTTTGGGTAGCCATATTCTCCAACTTCTGTCCATCCCACCCAAAAGACAAAACAGCAATAAATAAATAAAACAAAGATGGAAGTTAATACAGGGCAACAAAGAATTAACAGTATCCTTCAACACCCAGTTCCTTATACCATTTTCTGTTATATCAAGTCTGCTACTTATAGTAGTAAGAATATTTATGAGAGAGAAATCATAGCCCAACATGGGGTTTAAATCTTCTGAACATTTTTAGAGATTATATAACTGAACTCGAAACCATAAAAAAATTATGTGCAAAATCTACTGGAATTTATACCTGGTTATTTCGGTTTTCTTGCAGAGGAGAAGTGGCATCATCAGGAAAAGTGCTGACATTTCTTCTTTTCAGCATCTGGTCATCTTTTTTAGCTTTCCTCAGTTCTACATTCACTTCAATACGCCGGCGCCTCATTTCCTTGAGGAAGACAAAGTTATTTTTAAAAACCCACAACCATCTTTCTGTTGCCTCAGTTCTTTTCAGGGTTCCCCCCCCCCAAGTATCCAGAAAATAAGATTAAGGTTACTTACCATGCTGTCTTTCCCTTTGTTCTTAAACCTATTAAGCCGGGCAGCTGGTGAATTAGCATTTTCATTGGTGGACATGGTTGTATTCAACACTGGGAGAAAAGCAAAGAGGGAACTGAAAACAAATGAAAAAGAAATTTCAATGGCTTATAAAAATAATCCTACAGGATTTGATTGTGCTAAACAGTAACATATCTGCAATCAATAGAAAAAAAATAGTACTAACAGCAAAATGCAAACTTACCAATTTATGTTGTAAGTAAATATCACTGTTAACTTTGTTTCATTTTTTTGTACTTATATTCTCCCCGACTAGCAAATAGCAGGTACTTATCAGACATTCAAAGCACCATTTAATGGAAACCATGTCATGGTCAGTAAACATAGCATCAACCTAAGAAGTATCCAGTTCACCATAATCCATATTAAGCACAGCTTAGTTAAATGCCCACCTAGAGCACAGTAGCATCTCAAATGCTTAGCTGGTGGACAGCTCTTAAACCCTAACTAACCTTTTCATTAAAAGCATACACACCAAAATAGCATTCTATTTTTTTAAGTATTCATAACAGCAGAATCAGTCAAGTTTCTTATTTTCTGTGAAGATAAGTGACATTAAGTTTAGCTTTTAAAATAAGTCCACAATAAAATGGACAGGTCTCAATCTGTTTCCATGATGGATAGATGAATAGTTTTAACACTTCCTTAAAAGACCACATTTGAATCTTAGGGTAATCTCACAATTTAACAGCACAAAGGTATAAGCACTTACAATCAAGACTTTCTGGACTCAGTCTCTCAATTACTCCCCAAAATTATTAAAAACTTACTATGAGCCGAGGACTAAGCTAAATAGTACAGATATTAAAACGGCAAATTAAAAAGAAATTAAAAAAAAATGATCTCTGCCTTTCAGAAGGCGGGAGATCATTTTTAGAAGGGCAGGAGAGTCTCTAAGGTTGGCTTAGAAGCAGAGTGCGAGGTGGGGCTCCCTTCCGGATTTGGGGGCAAGGCCGGGATTTATTCGGCGCTTACTACAAGAACTGCTGCTCAGTGCCCAGAGTGGCAAAGCCTAAGGTGTGGCTGAATTGTCAGCAACTGACACTTCAGCCCATCAACACCGATCCCAAGGCCGCAGCAGCCAGCAGTTAGCCCTTATTCCTGAGCTAGACGATGGGTGGAGTAGAGTAGAAATTCAGGAAACTCTCCCCATTTCCTCCATCTGCCCTCATTTTCCCCGCACCCCATTCCGGCGACAGCTCCAAGAGACCCATCCGAGTCCTAAGCGTCCTCGGGGGAAAGCTCGGGAGAGGCGACACCCGCTAGACACAAAGACTTGGGCAGCCACAGCTGGCAGGGCCGGGCCGGAGCTGGGGGGTGGGGTGGGGGGGAAGGGAGGGCGCGCGACGTTGAGGGGAGCGGAGCAGCGGCCCATCTTGTAGGCCTCAGAGGTCCGAAGGAAGATGTAAGAGTACGTCACGCTAGGGCCAAGTCGAGGAAAGCCCGCTCCCGTACAGCGTGGGTCCATCTGTGTCCCCACCTTCTCAAATAAACTCGGCCATAGACGCACGCGCACTCACACGCACTCTCTAAACACCGCAGCCCGAACCTGGGTAGCGGTTGAAATAACAGGCCGCTCTCGGATCTCCGCTGCCACCGGTCGGCCTTGGCAGAGTGGCTCAGGGGAACTGAGTCCGGGAACAACGCAGGCGCCGCTGCCACCACCGGGAAGAGCCCTAACGCGGCCCGAGGCCCACGGCCCCGGCCAGGCCCTCCCTCACGAGGACCCGCAGAGCAACAGGCGATTCTCTCTCAACCCTCCCTCCCGCCAGCCCCAGAGCCAACCGTTTCCGGCTGCCCTAAGCTCGGCTCTGAGCGACGGAGAAAAAAGAACTCACGTTACAGGAGGTCGCCGGGCCCCGTAGGGGAAGCGGGAGGAGGTTGCAGCTGCGTCACGGTTAGACTACTAGCAGCCACTACAGCTCAGCCCCGAAAGCCGTGTGGCGCGTGAGGCCCTCCGGCGCGATTTAAATTTCCCGGCGACCCAGAGCTCCGATTGGCTCATTCGAGCCCAAGCAACGCGGCCATTGGTGGATTTGAAAAACACGGGGCTGGGTAATCCCAAAATGGAGACAGCCTAGGGAGTAGAGCGAGAGGGAGGGGGAGTGGAGAGAGGAGGAGTTCTCGTGAGATGCGGGAAGAGGAAAACCTGCGCATAGATCCCAGAATGCTTCGCAGCTATGTTGGATTACCTGCCTTATTTATTTATTAATGTATTATTAATTTTTTTTAATCTTTGGGTGTGCCCGGGTGGAGGTGGTCTTAATTCTTAATTTGTAAGATCTGTGCGTTCTCTGATTTTTTTAAGGAGCTCCATGATTTGTCGAATAAAGTTCACAGGCAGTTAAGCTGCTTGCTATGGCCCTCCAACTGTGCTAAAACGCTGGAGATACAAAGAAAGGCCAAAAAAAAATTTTTTTTTAAATCCCAAACTGTTCAAGAAATATATATATATATATATATATATATATATATATATATATATATATATATACATATATATATATATATATATATATATACACACATATATATATATATATATGTGTATATATATATATATATATATATATATGTATATATATATATATATATATATATATATATATATATATAAATTTCTATGGGCAGCTCAACCAAATGCTGGTTATTTCCCACGTGCTTGCTCCAGGGAGGCTTTTTTGTTTTAGAAAATTGGGGGGCTGGGTTGCTTCCACAAATTCCCTGATGCACCACTACCAGAGCCCTTGAACTTTTGATCCCAGCATCTCCGTTAAATTCTCAAGGACTCCAAAGAGGAGTATAATTTTTATTGATATTTACCATATTAGGAATTAAGTTTTAAAATGTTAGTTTCTCTGAAAACAAGCATTAACAAACAGCATTTTCATGAAAAATAACTTTCCCCATATTTTCTGAAACTGTTGCCAATCTCTTTCACATACGGCTTAATTGAAGACAGGTGGATTCAAATATCTGCTTTTGGCTCAGTCTGTTGCATTATATTGATTAGCTTGAAGTTCATGGAAAAAAACAACCCGGCTTCACACATACAGTAAATGGAAAGCGGAATCATATTTTAATAAGCAAATCTTAGTGTTATAATGAAAACAGTTTTGATTTGAAGGACCACTTTAAGGAACTTGGGGACCCAAGGACCACCCTTTGAAAATTGCTGTTGCCCAATCTTCTAAAGACAAAATAGTGAGACAATTATCTTAACTATTTCAAATAAAAACCTTTCACTTAAGACTATAAAGAAAACTCTAACAGTCTTTGGGAAAGTAAATGGGTAACCATAGTAACTACGATGTTTTTCCACAGAGAGGTGGCCTGAATATCTCTGTGGCATATAACATTCAGTCACCCTTTTCAAAGTGTGGATTTTCTTGACACTATTCTTTCTTGGTTCTCCTTCTCAACTTTGTGTTCACCAGTGGTCCTCAAACTTTTTAAATAGGGGCCAGTTCACTGTCCCTCAGACTGTGGGAGGGCCGGACTATAGTAAAAACAAAAACTCACACTCTGTCTCCGCCCCTCAGCCCATTTGCCATAACCTGGTGGGCGGCATAAACGTCCTCAGCTGCTGCATAAACCCCTGGTGCAGAGAATCAGGAGGCCACCATTTCTTCCATTTTTAATTTTCAGTGGTTAGAGAGCCTGCCTAGAAACCAGAAGACTAACTGGCTGGGTGGCAGACCATCACTTAAGCTATTGTGCTCTAGGTACCTCTAAGACTTAAGACTATCAGTTGTTATTGGTAAAAGGACTTTGTTCACTCAGGAGTTCCTATACTGTATAGCACAAGTAAAATCCAAACCAAATGCTATTTATATGATTATAATTACAATTTTGACTCATTGTTTCTTAAACCAGGAAGGTGTTGAAGTTACCATTAAGAAGCCAAGTTCTCACAAAGCTTATATCAAGCTCTGCCATTTACCATCTGTGAAAACTTGAAAATGGTCACTACTATTGGCAAATCTCATCGAATCCTTTTTTGTCTGTATTTTTACCAAATAATTTTTGCCCAGATAGTTTTTGATAGTTATTTGGTTTTTTAAAAGTTTTATTGAAGTTTTTTATTTTCAAAACATACGCAAGGATAATTTTTCACTATTGACCCTTGCAAAACCTTGTGTTCCAGTTTCCTCCTCCTTTCCCCCCACTCCCTCTCCTAAATGGCAAATAATCAAATATATGTTAAACATGGTATTAAAAAAATGTAAATCCAACATAAGCATACATATTTATACAATTACCTTGTTGCACAAGAAAAATCAGATCAAAAAGGAAAAAAATGAGAAAGGAAATAAAATTAAAGCAAATAATAAAAGAAGTGAAAATGCTATATCATAATCCACATTCAGTTCCCACAGTCCTCTCTCTGGGTCTAGATGGCTCTCATTATCATAAGATCATTAGAACTGGCCAGAATCATCTCACTGTTGAGAAGAGACACATCTTTGAGGATTGATCATCATATAATCTAGCTGTTGCTGTGTCCGATGATCTGGATCTGGTTCTGTTTGTTTCATTTAGCATCAGTTCATGTAAATCTCTTCAGACCTCTCTGAAATCAGCCTGCTCAGCATTTCTTAGAGAACAATAATATTCCATAACATTCATATACCATAACTTATTCAACCATTCCCAAACTGATGGGCATCCATTCAGTTTCCAGTTTATTGCCGCTACAAAAAGACTGCCCCGAACATTTTTGCACATGTGGGTCCCTTTCCCTTTGAGCATATTTGTACTCAAGATTCTAGGACCTATTGGGTAAGGAAGGAAAAGGAATAAGCATTTATTATGTTCAGTTATGGGCTAGGCAGTGTATACATGCTTTAAAATATCTCATTTTGATCAACTTTTTTCAACAATGAGGTGATTCTACTTAATTTCGATAGACTTGTGATGAAGAGAGCCATCTACATCCAGAAAAAGGACTATGGGGACTGAATGTGGATCACAACATAGTATTTCCACTTTTTTTGTTGTTGTTGTTGTTTCCTTGCCCTTTTTTTTCCCTTTCCTTTTTGATCTGATTTTTCTTGTGCAGCATAATAAATGTGGAAATTTGTATAGAAGAATTGTACATGTTTAACATATATTGGATTATTTGCTATCTAGGGGAGAAGAGTGGGGAGAAAAAAGGCAGAAAAATTGGACCTCAGGGTTTTTCATGGGTAAATTTTGAAAACTACCTGCAAGTATTTTGAAAATAAAAAGGTAATATTTTTTAAAAGTATCATTTGATAGAAAAAATTGGCAGATGTTGGATTTTTAAAGCTCTCTTGATTAAGCTCTAGTATTATTTGTTACCTCATGGGATCACTGGTGTCTGTCTGATCAAATCATTTTCAAGGATTTTGTTAAGATTTTATACCTCTTGTATTAAACTCTTCTTCTAACAATTCTTTCCTCTAGAACTCCCATTTATTTTCCCATTCTAAACTCTAAAGCTCTTATTTATAAGATCGTTTTAAAAAACCTTTTTTGCTTTAGATTCACTTTTTCACAAAAAGTACTTGTAAAACTATATAGCAGTATGACAGAAATTATGTTTGGATAAGTACCACATACCATATACAAAGATAACACTCCAATGGATACTATGTATGAATTGTGAAATTGGTCAAATCATAAAGAAATTAGAGAAACAAGGAAGAAATTATCTTTTGGGTCTATGCATAATAGAAGAATTCATGACTAAACAAGCAATATAAGAGATCTCACAAGATAAAATGGACCATTTTAATTATATAAAAGTTTTGGTACAAACAAAATTAATATAGTTAAAATAAGAAGAGAAATGTAAATGAGAAAAAACTTTACAGCATATTTTTCTGATAAGTCTCAAATCTAAATATATGAGGGATTGATACAAATGTATAAAACTCAGAGCCATGACTCCCCTCCCCCCCAGCCCCGCCACAAAATGGTTAAAAGATGAACAGGCAATTTTAAAAGTAAGAAATTCAAGCTACCAACAACTATATGAAATAATCTTATAAATCACTAAAATTATAGAAAAGCTTCACTTTATACTGCACAGCTTGACAAGGATAAGAAAAAAAGGAAAAAAGAATGACAAATGGAGGAACCTTCCAAAAAGTAGGCACATTACTGCATCATTTGTAGAGGTATGAACTAGCCCAGCCATTTTAGAAAGCTATTTGGAATAATGCCAAAAAGTTATTGACTGTGTATGTCCTCTGACCCAGCCATACTATTATTAGGCCAATACTCCAAAGGGATCAAAGAGGAAAAGAACGTAGCATGTCTTTCAATGTAGTAGTTCCTGTTGGAAATACAGAGGCTTACTGGAGAATGGGTAAATTATGGTATAGGAAAGTAGTAGAATATTACAATGCCATAATTAAAAAAAAAAGTTTTAGAGGAACCATGAAGTGATACAAAGTGAACATAACTAAGAGAACAATTTATATACACTAACAACATTGTAGAGAAAGATAATTTTGAAAAACTTTGAATACATGGGGACTTTTTTCTCATTAATGGTTCTGAGGGGGTATAAGCCAATGATACAGTTTTTGTACTAAAGGCTATGGACATTTTTGTAATTTTCTTTAAATTCCAAATTATTTTCCAAAATGTGGGTGTCATCTCACAACTCTTCCAAAAATTTATTACTTTGCCTGTTTTCCCATAGCCCTCCAACGTTGACTTTTGATTTTTTTGAGATTTATTTCTTTTTTTGGCCAATGCCTCATAAGTCCAGAGGGCTGAAGGTGAAAAGACACATCGTAGCAGAGTGGTTGTAAACTTAAAATGCAAGAAAAACAGACATTTTGGGGGCAGGGCCAAAATGAGAATTTGTTTTGCTGAAGTAGTTAATTTTTATGATGAAGGGTTTTATTTAATGAAAGATAGTGATGATTAATGAGGATAGATTATAAATACATGTAAAAATGATTTGGAAAAAAAAGTTATTGGTTCTCTTCTTCCAGAAATTCCTGAAGAGAGTTTGGCAAATCTGTGATTTGGTTTGAGGATTTTGCATATAGCTAATGTGGAATTATTTATAATTATTATTATGTTTTAGACAAATTTTTATATTATATATTTTATATCTATTTCTATTCTTTATACTTATATTTTAAGATTCATACTAATGGAACAAAACCACTTTAGTTCTACCATCTTACATAGTTTCTCAAAATTAAAATTTTTGGTTTTTGCACAAGAAAATCAATGCAGCCAAGATTAGAAGGGAAGCAGAAAACTCAGAAAAAAAATTTTTACAGCCAATGTTTCTGATAAAGGTTTTATTTCTGAAATATATAGAGAACTCAAAATTATAAGAAAATGTCATTTGCCAATTGATAAATGGTCAAAAAAGGATATGAACAATTTTCAAATGAAGAAATTAAAGTCAATTATACCTCTCAGATTGGCTAAGATGATAGGAAAAGATTATAATAAATATTGGAGGAGATAATGGGAAAACTGTGGCACATGCATTGTTGGTGGAGTTGTGAAGTGATTCAACTCTTCTGGAGAGCAATTTGGAATTATGCCCAAAGGACTGCAAAACTGTACATACCCTTTAATCCAGCAGACCTATTATTAGATCTGTATCTCAAAGAGATCATAAAAATGGGAAGAGGACCTACATGTGCAAAAATATTTTAGCAGAAAATGTTTGTGGCAGTTCTTTTTGTAGTGGCTAGAAACTGGAAACTGAATAAATGTCCATTAATTTGAGAATGGCTGAATAAATTATGGTATATGAATTTTATGGAATATTATTCTGTAAAAAAATGACCAACAGGATGAGAGGCCTGGAGAGACACGAACTGATGCTAAGTGAAATGAGCAGATCATTATACATGGAACAACAAGACTATACGATGATCAATTTTGATGAACATGGTTCTCTTCAACAGTGAAATGATGCAAACCAGTTCCAATTGTTCATGATGAAGAAAGTCATCTACACCCAGAGAGAGGTCTGTGGGAACTGAGTGTGGACCACAACATAGCATTTTCAGTCTTTATGTTGATGTTTGCTTACATTTTGTTTTCCTTCTCAGGTTTGTGTGTTTTTGTGGTTTTTTTTTTTCGATCCAATTTTTCTTGTGCAAGGTAACTGTATAAAATATGTATACATATATTGGATTTAACATATATTTTAACATATTTAACATATATTGGACTACCTGCCATCTAGGGGAGGAGGTGGGGGAAAGGAGGGAAAAATTTGGAACAGAAAGTTTTTAAAGGGTCAATGTTAAAAGATTACCCATGCATATGTTTTGTAAATAAAAAGCTTTAATTAAAAAAAAAATAAAATTAGGAGGAAAAAATGTTTTAGCAGCTCTTTTTGTGGTGGAAAGAAATTGGAAATTGAGTGAATGTCTATCATTTGGGGAATGGCTGAATAAGTTATGGTAGGTGAAGGTAATAAAATATTATTGTTCTATAAGAAATGTTGAGCAGGCTAATTTCAGAAAATCCTAGAAAGACTTACATGAACTAATGCTGAGTGAAGTCAGCAGAACCAGAAGAACATTATACATACAGTAACAGCAAGATTGTACGATCAACCATGATGGACCTGGCTCTTCTCAGCCATGTGGTGATCCAAAACAATTCCAATAGAATAATAGAATAATGGAAAATATCATTTGCATCCAGAGAGAATTAGGGGACTGAATGCGGATTGAAGCACAATATCTTCATCTCCTTTTTTTTTTTTCTCTTTTTTTTCCCCGTTTGGTCTGATTTTTCTTGCACAACATGACAGATAAGGAAATATGTTTAAAAGGATTGTACATGTTTAACTTTTATCAGATTGCTTGCTGTCTTAGAGGGAGATAAGGGAAGAGAGAGAAAACATTTGGAATGCATAATCTTACAAAAATGAGTGTTGAAAACTATCTTCACATTTGGAAAATTTGGAAAATATTTGGAAAAATAAAATACTACTGAGGAAAAAAACTTGTGATAAAAATATAAATAGGTAATGTTTTGGTCAAAGAAATACGAAACACTAAATCTACCCCCAAATACCTTCTTTATAATGATTATATATTTACATTATAAATAATTGTATATTTGTGTCTTAAACATCCCTGGCTGCATCATAATTATTTATCATCAAGTACTTATTCATTTTTTCAGCCTTATTTCCTAAATCACTAGTCAGTACAAGGATCAGGTTCTGCAAACTTCCATATTTTTAGATAGAGTGATCAGATTCTGTTTGAGCCTAACTGTTTTCCTGGGTTCCTTCTCTTTTATTTGTACTCAGAGCACTAGTAGGATTCGGTGGTTTCAGTTAGAACTCTCTGGTAGGCTGCCTCTCCTCAGGGCACTCTATGATATTCCATCTCTGTTAAAAATCCCATGATCAAGGTTCTGGATTGTCTCTTTCACAGTTGCCTGTAATACTTTACACCTTGTTTCATTTTTCCTATATTCTCAGCCAGCCAAGAATACCTCTATGACCTCTATTTACTCAGGTAATAAACAGTATAGATGATAATTAGATAGCTTCTCTTCATAATTAAGGGATAAATGATATTCCTGTAAAAAAAAATACCTAAATTTAAAATCTATTCCATTGATGGGGGTAAATTCTGAAACTATCCTCCTTGACTTTTGGGGTAAGCTCTGAAACTCTCTTCTGACAGACCCACCTTTCAGGGCAGTTAAGTGGTTTCATTAAAATTAGCCCAGGACCACTCCCTACTTAGCTCTTAAATGATCTCATTCAGCTGGAGATCTGAACCTGATGTAACTTAAGTGGTCTCATTCAACAGGAAATCTAGGCCTGGGGGCAGTGACAACATTGAAGGAATCTCATTCAATGGAAGCCCAACCCCAGACTTCTTATAAAATGACCATTTTGAACTCCAAATTTTTGCAAAAGTCTGAAGTAGGATTATGTTTTGCCAAGGGACTTCTCCTCTTGACACAGCTGCCTACCAGGACTCTTGCCTGCTGTGAAGATACCCTTTTCTCAGTGATAACCTCTTTTTCTTCGACAGGATCTTGCCACTCAGAAGTCTGTCTTCCTAGCAAAGCTGGCTTCTCAGCCAACAATAAACTTCCCTTTTGCCATTCAGACTTTTCCGGTTCATGAATTCTTTCACATTGGACCTGCGTGCTGAGGGGGATTCCCACAAAACTTTGCACTGCCACTAACTTCATCACCATCATCTCTCATCTTTGGTTTTGTCATTCACAGCCTGCTTAGATCACTCTCCCAAATTTCTCATGTTTTTGCATCCTCAGAATTTAACAATGTTTAGCACATAGCAAGACTTTAATAAAATGTTTATATGTTGTTTGATTGATTGTTTCTCAGTGGCTTTATTAGCTGGCCTATAATCTCCACTACAGCCTCTGCCATTTTCACCCAAATAAAACCTTAACTGTCTCACCATTTGTTCTTAGTATTCTCTGCTGTATCATGATTAATCGTACAACCTCATTTTGAGGATTCCCCAAACCTGTCCTAGGGTCCTTTCTCTCTTCTCTCTACCTTCCATTACATGGTGATTATCACCTCTCAAGAGTTCATTTATTATATGCAGATGACTCCCAGGTCTTTATAATCAGATCCAGTCTTTTTTCTAAATTCTATTGACTTCCCTTTTCGATTCTTTCCAAGCTGTTCTTTATATTTTTTTGTGTGTACATAATTGTTTGCATGTTGTCTCCCTCATTAGATTGTAAATTCCTTGAGAGCAGGGGTTATTTTTGCTTTTCTTTGTAACCCCTGTACTTATTGTGCCAGGCACACAGTAAGCACATAATACATATTTATTCCTTTGCTTTCCCCTTCCTAGAGTTCTTGCATGCAGGGCTAGACATCTCCATCTAGTTCTGAAAGGTGTTCTTTGGACTTGCCTGACACATGGTGTTGCCTATTTCAGGGTTTCAGATAGGCTGAATTGTCTGTATTGTGTCATCCAACACAGTATCTGATTATTCCTCAGTCTTCTTGAATGAAAGATCATCCATAGCTTTCCATTTAATTCTGATCATTCCCTAAAGGTCTTTCCTAGGCCCTTTTCTCTTTCTCTATTACTGTGACCACATCAGATTATAATTGCTATGCAGATGATTCCACATCTACATGTGTAGCCCAAATATCTCTTCTAATTTCCAATTTTACCTATCCACCTGTCCATTGGACTTTTAAAACTGGATGTTACCCAAACATCTTAAATTCAGTAATAAATTCAAGCAGACATTTCACATCCACATTCATCCCTCTTTCAAAGCTCCCTATTTTAAAGGCACTAGATTCCTCCAATCTCAATCTAATCTAATGTTTGTTTTATCTTTGTATCTTCTCTCTTATTTACTTTATACGTCCATTGTTACCAAGTCTTATCAATTCTACTTCTAAAGGAAGGCTCACATTTTCCCCTTCTCTCCATCATAACTAATGTGAATGAAAATGCTGTGGGGAAGTTTGAATTAATTGTCTTCTGTTGCATTGATCACTAGGCCAAGATGTGGGCCTTTTGAGAAAGAAAAATATAAAAGCGATTTTTAAGGTTTTGTCAGAGAGTTCCTGACACTCAAGGAAACTTTTTGCTTCTATTGCTTGCTGATAACTTTTATTTACTTTTACTTTTCTAGACTGCTTTTTAATTGCTTTGAGTACTACTTTTACTTGGAGATAGATGAACATGTTTTATTGAATAGATTTATTTTAACTCTCAGGTTTTAAGTAATCCTGATGAGGTAAGTGGCAGTGCAGAGAATTGTGGGAACCCCTCCTGATCGGCACAGAAGTTCAATGTGAAAGAAATCACAAACCTGAAAAGTTAGACTGACAAAAAGAAAGTTTACTGTTGGATGAGGAGTCAGCTTTTGCTAGGAGGCTGACTTCCTCAGTGGCAAGGTCCTGACAAAGAAGTAAAAGTCTAGCAGAGAAATCCTGGCACAGAGATAAAAATCCTAGCCGAGAAATCCTGGCAGAGAGATAAAGAGGAGTTAATTCTGAGAAGAGAATGTCTTCACAGCAGGCAGGGTCCTGACAGTCAGCTATGCCAAGGAGAGAGAGGTTCCTTGGTATGGCATGGTCCTGCTTTGGGCCTCTGCAAAGAAATGAGTCCCCAAATTGACCTTTAAAATAGAAAGTCTGAAATGGAAGTTTCAAATGAAAGGAATTACTTTTGATGTTGTCACTGCCCCTAGGCCTAGGTTTCTGGTTGAATGAGACCACTTACTGAGAGTGGTCCTGAGCATCAGACAAGTAACCACCAAGAGGACAAGTGTCTTCTGAGAAAAACAGCAAAGGGATCAGAATACTCAAATCATAGATTGTATGGAGGGAAATAGAGGAAGAAAAAACACCTGAAAAATTAAGAGATTAATTTATGAAGAGCTTTAAATTCCTCAGAGAACTTTATATTTGATCCTTGAAGTGATTGGGAAGTACTAAAGTTTTGTTTTTTGTTGGAGAGACAAAGTATAGGAGTGAGTGCAATAGTTTATGCTTTAGAAAAATAACTTTGGCAACTCTTAAAAAAAGAGCTTCTGGTTGTCCCAACTTCAAATTTCCCTTTATACTAATGTCTTCCTTTTTTAAATTATCTTCAACTTATTTTGTGTATATGTTGTTTGTATATAGTTTGGATATTTTATCCAACATTAAACTGAGCCCCTTGAGATCAGGAACTGCTTTTTGCTTGTCTTTGTATCTCCCATCAGTTTAATACATAGAATGGACTTAATAAATTGCTTGTTGACTAATTGAATGATTGGATGAAGAATAGGTTGGAATTAGAGAATTGAGGCAGAAATCCTATTGCAGTACAATGTTGTTGGAGCAATCAAGGGAAAAGAGTTTCTGAATTAGGATAATGGCTGATTGAATGTTAGAGTTAGAGTTAGAATGAGAAAGATTTGACAACTTTTTGGCCTTGTATTGAGTGGGAGTGAGGAGAAGATGGCACTGAAGTTGCAGGCATAAGTAGAAAGCCAGAACTTTGGAGAAGTACACTTGAAACAAGGTGTTAACTCAGTGGAATTGATGAGATAATGGTTCTCTAGTTCATATATTTACTTAGTACTTAGTATGGTGATGTAATGGTTCTCTAAGCTCACACATAACCAGTATGCTGTAATGATATAATTACAATAAGGTATATAAGGGCAAAGAAGGACTGGAAGATAGACATTCTATTTTTGACCAGCTTCTTGGTAGCTCTCATGCCTCCTGCACTAGGATCAAGACTGGGCCAAAATAAAGAATTTAGATTCTTTACCATTTTTGTGGTGTCTATCCTGCTGAAATCAAGGCCCATCGAAAGGACCTCCAGAAAGCTACCCCAGACATTACAGGAATAGGTGACTGAAATGATTATAGTGCTCTTAATAGTAATAAGGAAGTTTAGAAGGGGGAAATGTTAAGGAAGAATGATGAATTGTCTTTGGTTATATTGAATTTGAGGGAGGCAGCTAGATGGCACAATGAATAGAGCATTGGCCCTGGAATCAAGAGAACCTGAGTTCAAATTTGACCTCAGACACTCAACACTTACTATGTGACCGTTGGCAAGTCACTTAATTCCAATTCTCTCTCTCTCTCTCCCTCCCTCTCTCTCTCTCTCTCTCTCTCTCTCTCTCTCTCTCTCTCTCTCTCTCTCTCTCTCTCTCTCCCCCTCCCTCCCTCCCTCCCTCCCTCCCTCCCTCCCTCCTCTCTCTCTCTCTCTCTCTCTCTCTCTCTCTCTCTCTCTCTCTCTCTCTCTCTCTCTCTCTCTCTCTCTCACACACACACACACACACACACACACACACACACACACACACACACACACACACACAAAACCCTCAAGAGATATAGTTTGAGATGTCCAAAAAAGCAGTTGTTGATGTGTGGTTTGGCTAGGATATCTGGATCTGGATTGCTAAATATGAACTCAACTCCTAGGATCGAATGGAACAATTGAACCCATTGGAGTCAATAAGATCGAGGGAGATAGTAGAACAAAATCTATAATGTGCCCAGGACAGAGCTTTGGGAAGATGCCAATTGGATTTATGGATATGGCAGTTCTGAAGAACTAGCACACAAGCCTGGGAAGTAATAAGTTAGATTTACTAAAATGAATTTTTTAATACCTAATTTTCAAAAATTACATCACAGGATTGCTCTTATTAGAATAATCATTTTGCAAAAAGTTAAATGACATTCTAAATTCTCCAGAAGTGAAAGAAATTAAGAAAACATGATACCTCCCCCCAAAAAAATTCTCACACAAAACAAACGAGTCAATTTTTTATGGATTCTTTTTAAAGGAAACATTTTTATTGATTCTTTCAAATTTTGGTGTTTTGTAAAATGGAGCCCTTTTTATATGCCATTAGAAATTCTTTCTCTAGTGTGAATTAACTTATGGATATGAGATCATTTTCAATCAATGCAATTGTATATTATTTGTATTTTAGACCTCCTTTATTCAGTCTATGAGGAGAGAGCTGGTGATGCAGCTGAGCAGTGCACCAAAGTCTGGATGAAAGTAAGCATCCTTGACCATAAGAATTAAGTAGATCAAATACTTTATTGGAGGTATTAGTTCCCCTCTCCCTCCCCTCTTCTCCCTTAATGATGTCTGTTTTTTCTTCCTAGACTCACACTATGTTATACTACTTCCTAGAATAGAAAGATACTAATGATGTACCAGTTATTATGGTGTTATCAAAGAACCAGTAAGGACTTTAATCAAATAGTGAATGTCTTCCATGTAATGAAAAAGGTGGTTTTCACATTTTCTTTCTTTAAGAAAAAAATGCAGATAGTTTTTACAATACAATATTTCTTCTTTTTCTTTGGACAGGACTTGTGATTTCATCCCTAATAAGGAAACTTCTTTTACCAATGCTAATCAGCACTTCCCTGCAACTTGTAGACTCATTTAATATTTACAAATATTATGATAATTGTTGGAATTACAAAAATAAACATCCAAAAGTAATTCTTTTTGAAAAGGACTCCTTTATTTTTTATGCCAGTGTAAAACAAACAAACAAACAAAAAATTGCCAATATGTCAATGCATTTGTGGGGCTTTGTCAAAGATACTTGAATTTTACAGTGAGACTATAGTAGTTATAAGAAAATAAATTATCTGTTGTAAAGATCCTTTAAATGGGTGGCCGCAGTGCAACAGGAGATTGAGTGCCCCAGAAGTATTCTCTGTGGATATAGGACTGCCCTGTGGGTGGGATCCTGGCCATATTGAGATAGCTTCGTAATGGGTGATGGCTCTTTCATTGGTTGGCTGTGTGTGAGAGACTTCACAGGTCCTTTATAAGCCCACTGCAGGCAGCAAGTCTCTCTCTTTAACCTGGCTTCCTAGCCTGAGGTAGCCGAGCCAAGCTGATGGATAGCTGAGAGAGGTAAGGAGTTTAGTAGTGAACACGTGGATCTTCAGACTAGGTGTTCACTAGGGAGTTAACAAGTCAGGGCATTAAGGCATTATGTGAGTGGGTATAATAAAGGCTTTTACACGTGGCTGTTCTTAAGCGTGCTATCGTTTATTAAACTATAGATTCAAGAAATTGTGGCCAGAGACCTTTGAAGGCCTCAGAGGAGGTGAGCCAGGTAGAGTTGACACTGCCAAGGTCAGTGGTCAAAGGTACTCTGTTGGGCCTAGGACACACTGGTAATACTAACTGCCAGGAGGCCATGTTACAAATGGCGACTGAACGTGGGGCATCAGAAATTATCGGGTTTTGAAAATTAATATTTAATATTTGGAATTAAGATTCTGAAAGATCCGGTAGAAACGCTGCTTAGGAGGAAAGGCAATATGGATCCAGGTAGCCCCAGGATCAGGCTCAAGGATACAGCTGAACATAATGCTTATATAAATAGGTTAAAGAGCCAGATGGAAGATCTTTTAACAAAGATCACCACTGAAGAACAGCAGGAAGCTTGTAATCAAGCTCTGAGAAGGCTATCCCTACACCCATTAAATATAGCTTGGAGAGGGAGTATCCTAGAGCTAATGTGCTTGTATGACAGTATACAGTATAAAATATGACAACTAGAAGTTGAGTTAAAAATAGAACAACAAACAATTAAAAAACAGTTACTAGAATTGCAGGTTAAATTACAGGTTGAGATAGAGAAAGAAGAAAAAGCTAGGTTACTACAGATAGAATAGGAAGAGATCTTAGAGGACATTGTGTCTAACCCCAGGAGAAGTGAAGTGATTTGCCCAGGATCATATAGTTACTAAGTAGAATTTGAACACAGGTATTCTTGACTCCCAAGTTGAGGGCACTACCCATTACCTCAAGCTGATTCAGAGAACTGGCAAATGGTGCTGGGATAGGAACCTAGATAGATTTTCAGTGGTGCTATTTCTAATTCCCCCATCAGGAGAGCAGGTGAATTGGAGGGAATTTCCATTAGTGGTCACTTTGTGCTGATCTAATCCATACTCTCATTTTGTCAACTCTACTTGTAACATGGCCTCTTGGCAGTTATTATTACCAGTCTGTCCTAGGCCCAACAGAGTACCTTTGACCACCGACCTTTGCAGTGTCAATTCTACCTGGCTCGCCTCCTCTGAGGCCTTAAAAGGTCTCTGGCCATGATTTCTTCAATAGTTTAATGACCAGTAACACGCTCAAAAACAGCCTCGTGTAATATTAAAAGCCTTTATTATATCTACTCACATAATGCGCCCTGACTTAATGCCCTGACTTGTTAACTCCCTAGTGAACACCTGGTCTGAAGACCCATGTGTTCACTACCAAACTCCTTACCTCTCTCAGCTATCCATCAGCTTGGCTCGGCTACCTCAGGCTAGGAAGCCAGGTTAAAGAGAGAGACTTGCTGCCTGCAGTGGGCTTATAAAGGACCTGTGAAGTCTCTCACACACAGCCAACCAATGAAAGAGCCATCACCCATTACGAAGCTATCTCAATATGGCCAGGATCCCACCCACAGGGCAGTCCTATATCCACAGAGATTACTTCTGGGGTACTCAATCTCCTGTTGCACTGTGGCATCCCATTTAAAGGATCCTTACAATCTGTATTTTTTAAAAGAATATGTTTTAGTAGTAGATGAACATGCAGTTGGATATTTCAAAAATTCAATTCAGAAAACAATTATTAAATGCCTGTTTATATGGAACACAATAAAATTTGGGGAAGACACAGTCTCTCATGTAGCTTACAGTCTAAAAGGACATTATGACACATAAATAGGTAATCACAACACCCAAATTGAGGAGACAGTTGCAATAGTACAAAAAGTCAGGTAGGGAAAAGTCATTGTTAAAAAGTGCAATAAATTTTAAAGTATAAATAAGAATTTAGCAGTCTAAAGATTTTAAGTCTGAATTTTCAAATCTGTAAAAATGACCAATCACATGCATTCCCTGTAACTGAAACATTCCTCCTGACTTGTAGCTAAGCACTTAAATAAATGTCACATGTCTGAATAGAATAGATTATAGCTTTCCAAACCCAGGGATCAACCTGAACTAAAACATGAAGATAGAAAAATTTTAGACATTTTGAGGGGCAAATAGTGCTCCTTTTTGTCTGGGCCATAGTATGCATAAAAGAGAAGAGTCTGAGAAAAGGCTGGAAAGGTGAGGTGGTGACAGATTGCAGATCTAGGATAACAGACAGGGAGGCTAGACTTTATTTAGGCATTATAGAACTACTGATGTGTGATTTTTTTTTTTTTTTGAGCAAAAGGGCAACATATTAAAAAAGGTAAGTTTGGCAAAAGTGTGAAGGATAGATAGAAGGAAGAAGGGGGGGTGAAAAAACCAACAAGGATGGCTTTAATTCTGAGAGTAACATTAAAAAGACAGTACTAAGGTAGTAATAGGAAGGTATAAGACTCCTGGACCTCCCAGTCACTCACTCTCTTGACCATTTGAAACTTCCAAGATCATATGGCCAAGTCTCCCATCCCTAAAAGATACATTGAGGCCAACAAAGAACTGAGGATCATATTCACAGGGCCACATGGTGCTCTCAGAGAGAGAGAGAGTGTATTCAAGTGCTCTCCCCTTACAGCCTTGTTTCTTATGGGATACCAATAGTGAAGGGGTCGAGCCAAAAGTAGAGGTCCAGCCCCGAGGAGGCTAAGCCAATAAATGACTTTTTCAAAGTACTCCTAGTTCTGGTTCTGCCTCTGCAGCCAACCAAAGTCCATTTTCTGGTTAGTAGACTGGAAAGTTACAGAATGTCTATATGTGCTTTAAAGTGTATCCAAGACACTTCCTTAAAAAATATCAGGAAGCTTTTCTATCTTTTCTACATGGGCAATTGCATCAGCAGCATCCTGTACATATATCAGCACCCTCTGGGAAAAGAGATACTTCCATCATATATGTATATATATATGAAGACATACATATGTATGTGTGTATGTGTATATATCCTTTAAATCTTGCTTAGAATTTAAAATAACTAGAATAGAAACCAAAGGATGTATGTTTAAATTTTTAAGCTTAAAAACATTTTTTTTCTTTTAGCACTTGCTAACTCCTTTGCTAAAGCAGTCATCCTCATTACAGAAATAGAAAGAACATAGACAGACCTGAAGACAAGGTTAGTCATGGCTGATGAGGTGCAAATGATGAGGTAAGAGAATAAAGAGAAAGAGATTCCCCTAACAGCAACAGGATCCCCTTGGCCAGTAACAGGCTTTGCGAAAGAATTTGCAAACCCCAACATATACAGGCAGGAGGTTTGTGGCAGAAAATGGGATTTATTCATGCTAAGAAGCCAGCTTGCTAGAAAGACAGATTTCTTAGTGGTCAAGGAATATGGCAAAGTGGATTACACTGAGAAGAAAATATCTTTAGCAGTGGGCATACTCCTGTTAGGACTTCTGTGAAGATAAGTTCAACCAACATTTGGTTATATTTGTTACACCTTGGGCTGGGGGCTGGGGATCAATTTGAGCCACTGTTGACTATGAGATCTCCAATTGAATGAGATCACTTAACTTCGAGTTTGAGCCACTCAATGTTGTCTATGCTCCAAGCCTAGATTTCCAATTGAAAAGAAATTACTTATCTTGGGAATTTCCCTTATGGACAGAAGGGTGTGCCCCTCCCAAGGGGCACCTGAATCACCTGAATCACCCTTCTCTCACAGATTAAAGGGGAGACAGTTTCAGGGGCCCCCCCCAAAGGTTAAAAGGGACACAGTTTACATCAAGGCAATCTATCAAACAATTCATCATCAAATCATCCAACTCCTAGTAATGAGCTTAGCTCTGCTAGCTCTTGGAAACCAATTCAGTTCAATTTAATAAACATGTATTAATTACCTTATAAATTCCAGGTGTTGTGCTAAGATCTGAGGACATAAATAAAAAAGGAGGAGATTTGGGGAGGAGGTCCCCAAGGAGCATGGTGGAGAAGTAATTCAGAGATGTCACAAAGTAGTGCTGTCAGATGAGAAATGAGATGTTTGAGCTGAGTTCTCCTTAAAAATGGAAGTTTAGAATTCTTGGCCCCATCTTCCCCATGTAGGCAGAGGTAGCAGTGAGGTGTTGATGAGATTGTATAGGATGATGAGGTTGTCCTACTAAAGAACCTCCTGGAGCATGGTAGAGAGAAGTCATTCCAAACACCACAAATGCAAAAGGGAACAAATAAATGCAGTCGGCAAGAACAACATTAGCAAAAGAACTGCAGAGAGATTAGAAAGAGACTTTTTTTCTAACTATTACACAAGGAGACAGGGATTAAGTTAGAAATCTGGAAAGGGTAACAGAAGAGACAGACTGGAGGTATTATGAATAGAACAGGGCAACACTCTGCCTTACAAGTGAATCTGTGTCTTTTGTTTGTTTTGTTTTCTCTTGGGATTATTTTATAACATGGATGGTACATAAAAGTAAGGAAGAAAGAAAGGGATTAGAAAGGAGTATATGGTGTTCAAGAGTGAAATTAAGGACTAGCAATGAGGGGAAGATGAGTTTTGTTGTCTTAGAGAAGCAACATAATAGGGAGTGGGAAAGGAAGAAGAGGGAAGTTTGGAAAGGGAAGGAGGGAGACCTTTGGTAATAGGAGGAGATGGTGAATCTTCCTATGGATAAAGAGAGATGGTCTCTGAAGGGAGAGGGGGACATTACACTGGATGTGACCTAAAGGGTAGAGGGTTGGTGCTTGAAAAATTTACTTGTTTTACATTTGGGATGAATTGGAAAAACTGAGTGGGAATGTAGCTTCAACCTATGCTCTAATTGTGACTTGAGACTTTACGATAACAAGTTGAGTTATAGCTAAAAAGCTGCAGGTGTTCCATTATCTTGGATGAACATTTCTCCTCCTGTTGCCAACCCCATGACACTGACCAAGAGGGACCCTAATCTTATTAGGATGTTTTCTGGCTCAACACTCACATCATTTTGGTGCCGAACACTCATGTTGACTTTGGACACTTTCAGGAGGTAAGTTCAGTTCTGGGGCAGAGAGGATAGTTTATAGTTTGTAGCCACCAGAGGGATCACTGGGAGCAAGATCATTTTCAGGACAGTATGGCTGGGTGCCCTAGCCATGGCTTAAGAGTGAACAGAAGAGCCCAAGGTTGGACTCCAAGGCAGATCTCAGAAAATAGCAGTAAGAAGGACCTGAGACTTGGGACTCCTTGTTTTGGGAGTACAACTTGATTATGTTAATAGCTGCTGAAAACAAAACAAAATCTTAAAAAATTTGATAATCAAAGGAGAAAAAAACTGAGAAAAATAGCTATTATATGGATAGGGAAGATTTGAGTTCCTATTCAGAGGAAGATAATGGAGCTTAAAAAAAAAAGCTTAGCACAAAAAGATCTTGGAAAAACTCAAAAAGGACTTGGAAAATCAAATAAGAGAGATTGAGGAGAAATTAGGGAGAAAAAAGCAATCTAAGAAAATCAAGAAAGCCATGAAAAGAAGTCAAGTAACTTGAAATAGGGAATCAAAAATCTGTCTGAGTCCGAGGGTTTCTGCTTCAGCTGTAGCCTTCTGTCCCCTTGTCTCTGAATCTCCGAATCTCCCTGGCTGAGGCTTCTAGTTTATAAGCTCCACACTGAGTACAAACCAATCATTGTATCACTAGGAAACCATTATTTGTTGTAAGATTAAATCAATGCTAAACTAGATTTAACCCTTGTCTCCTCAATTCCACTTTTAATATCTTGTTTCAAGTTCTGGCCCATAACATCTCCTTGTAGGATTAAATTAATCATACTGAACCATGCTAAATTAGATAGCTATTGTCTCTATCAATTCCACTGACTTAGTATCTTGTAAGAATCCTTTGTTTCAAGTTTAGAGTTCTGGCCCATAACAAGAAATTATAAAACAAAATCAGAAAATAAAAAGTAGAAGAGAAAGTAAAACATTTCATCAGAAAAACAGCTAATCTGGAGAACAGATCAAGGAGAAATAATATAAAAACAGTCAGACTACCTGAAAAATACAATAAAAAAGAATCTTGATGCAATATTACAATAAATTATCAAGGAAAATTATCCTGAAGTTGTAGAATAAAGAGGCAAACCAGAAATAGAAAAAAAAAAATCCACTAATCACCAACTGAAAGAGATCCCAGGAGGAAAATCTGCAGGAATATGACAGCCAAGTTTCAAAGCTCCACATTAAGGAGAAAATATTGGAAGTGAAACACACACACACAGTTTAAATATTATGAAATTATAATAAGATTACACAAGACCTAACAGCCACTATGTTGAAGGACTATAAGTTTTGGAATACTATATTTTGTAGAGCAAAAGAAACAAGGGGTTATGACCAAGCAAAGTTTAGTATAATCCTGAATAGAAAAGAAATAAACATTTAAAGAATTGAAAGACTCATATTTTTGTGACAAAACCCCCAAAACTTTAGGGGAAATTAGATATATGCCATCCAGGAGAAATTTAAAGTAAATATTAAAGACCACGTATAAAGAACTCAATAAGGCCAAATTATTTACTGTGTATACATGAAAATATTAGCAGTAATCTTATGATTATCATCATTAGAGTAGGGTGAAAGAAAGACTTAAATTGAGCTAAGTATGATGGAGTGATTCTTAAAAAAATTGTAGGGATAGATAACGAGTAATTATCTTATACAAATGAGGCAGACAGGGAAAAATCAAAATATAGAAATAGCTGGGGAGGAGAGTGGAGATAATGCTGGAACATTCCTCTGATGGGAAATGGGTTAAAAAAGGAAATACATATTTACATATATAATTTCTGAATTCAGAAAGAAGTAAGAGAAGAGAGCAAAAGTTGGGGGAAAGAATAAGGGAACGACTTAGAATGGTGGGTTGGCCAGGCAATAGGAAGGCAAGGTAATAGGTAGAAGTAAAGCAGAGGAATGAAGAGAGATAGGGCAAATAGGATGAGAAGGATAGTGAGGAAAAATAGGAAGGAGGAAAATATAAAATTTAGAATGTGATGAGAGAAATTTACCTATATTTACCTATAAAATAGAAACAGAACATGTTAAAAATTTGAATTCAATAATATATTGCTTTCAAGAAACATCATAAAAATGAGAGATTTTAGGTAAAATAAAAGGTTTGGGATAGAATTTAGTATGTTAAAAAACACAGGGATAGTAAAGCATGATCTCAGATAAAACTAAAGTTAAAGAAACCTAACTAAAAGTGAAAAACAGTGAAAATATTCAATTATAGCATTAGACCATTTAAAATACATAGACAATATAAACTATCTGAGTATGCCTACTAAAACAGATATAGAAACTATATGAATATTTAAAAAAACACTTTTTATACAAATAAACTCAGCTATAAACAACTGAAGTAGTATTCATGTGTAGGTAAAGTCAATATAATTTGTGAAATGATAATTTTGTATAATTTATTTATCAATGTCACCCCAATTAAATTACTAAAAAAATATTTTACTGAGTTAGAAAAAAATAATAACAAAGTTGATTTGGAAGAGGAAAAGGTCAGGTACTTCAAAAACTAGGGAAAATGATGTAAAGGACATAGATTCAGCAATATCAGAAAGTTATTGAAGTGTAAAAAGGATAACTCATGATTTTGAATTAAAATTTTCTTGTTTAAATAAAACACATAGCTATGATGAGTTGGTTCTTTTAGAAAAATATGGAAAGATATGGACCTATGAAGAAAGAGACTACTTTCAGAGAAACAGATAACAGGTGGAAATAAGTATAGTATAGTCTTATATACATGTATGAATGTTTGTATATAAAGAGATATAGATATGTAGGCATATACATAGTACATATTTATAGACATATTTGTGTAGATAACTATATTTTCACTTAATTGTAGCTTTCTTTAGGGTAATGTGGGAGGAGGGAGAGAAATAAAGTAAAAAGTAAATAGTAAAGAAGAAAACAAAAGAAAGGAAAGAAAATTTGAACAGCTTTGAAAACAATATGTAGTATTTGTTATTTAGGTTTTCTGGAAATAGAAATTCATTGTTTTGTATTAAATCACACTCCTGCTGTGTGACAATGATTTGAGTTTTTTTTTTTTATTTTGTATTTAATTAAAAATTTTAAAAAAATATTTTAAAAAGGAAAAAAAAGCTATCATCACAAAACAAATCCTGCTTAAGGAGTGGCACTAAGATATATCAATATATCTCTATATCTACATATATATATATATATATATATATAGATACATATATAGAGAGATAGAGAGATAAAGATGTGCCTGTGGTCCCCAGAAGTCATTTAACCCCAATTTGCTTCAGTTTTCTTATCTGTAAAATGGAGGTAACAATAGCACCTATTTAGTCCATTTGCCCCAGTTTTCTCAGCTGTAACATGAGGAAAATAGTAACACCTACTTCCCAGGGTTGATGAATCAAACAAGATAATCACAAGATAATTGATAATTGTCAGCACAGTAATCAGCATATCATAAGTGCTTTATAATTATTACTACTACCACCACTATCATCACAATCATCATCATCACCACCATCCCTACCATCATTACCATTATCATCATTCTCATTATCATCTTATCATAGTCATGCTATCCTATACATTTTAAGCCTTTTTCTTCCATTACTAAGGCTCAATTCTTATTTAACACAATTCAAGTACTTCCTACTAGAAAGCAGTTGTGTATAATTTTTTAGGCTTCTTGAATTTAAAATGATCCTTAAGTAGCAGAATTAGAGAAAGGTCAGTTTAGAAATTTAATTTAGAAGAAATTTAAATGTGATACTCCCTAGCTGTATGATCCTAGCAAGCTTCTTAACCTTTCTTTCCCTCAGTTTCCTCAGTTGGAAACTGGGAATAAAAATAGCACCTACATTTTAGAGTTATTGTAAGGATCAAATGAGATAATGCTTGCAAAGTGGTCCACAAGTTGCAGGCACATAATAAGCATTCTATAAATGCCATTTCTCTTCTCCCACTCCTATTTTATAGGCAGTTGCTTTAATTTTCCTATATCATGAAGAACAAAAGTAGAATTGAAAAAAAGAAATAGCAAGTATTTGAAATTATATTATTTTAAAGTTGAAAAGGACTTTGTTTCCTTTCATTGAAATTTTTGTTGTAATTATGGATTGATTTTCCATAGCTGCTACCTGCTGATATTCTTTCCTTCCCCTTTTTCACATATAATATTCAGCATTAAGTGTTGGCACATTATTTTCATTTATTGTATTCTGTTAGTTATACTTCATTATTTGCAACATCATTCTCTTTTTTATTTTATTAATTTTATAATTATACATTTTTGACAGTATATATGCATGAGTAATTTTTTTTATAACATTATCCCTTGTATTCATTTTTCCAGATTTTCCCTTCCCTCCCTCAACTCCCTCCCCTAGATGACAGGCAATCCCATACATTTTACATGTTGCAACATCATTCTCAAAGTGAGACTTTCAAACTTCAAGGATTCCCCTCTCAGAGGATCCTGGAGGTAAAATCTTTTAATGCTAATTTTGTTGTTTAATCTTTTCAGACTCTTTGTGACCCTATTTGGAATTTTCTTAGCAAAGAAACTGGATTGGATTGCCATTTCCTTTTCCAGCTCATTTTATGGATGAGGAAACTGATGCAAACAGGGTTAATAGACTTGTCCAGAATCACACAGCTAGTAAGTGTCTAAGGATGGATTGAATTTAGGTGGTATTAACTGCAGATCCAAGACTCTACCTGTTGCACCACTTACCTGCTTTTTATGCTAATACAGCTTTAATGCTGTATTTGGCTTTAATTCCAAAGGCCTTATTTGTCTATTAAAATACTCCTGTTGCCAGCTATCTAAATATGAAGCCAGATTTTCTTTATATACTTAAAATAGCATGATAACAGATTGAATGCAAAAGCAAATCTAAGAATCCAGCTGTCTTCTATTAAGCCAAATATTATAAAGATACTTACAAAAATATATTATTGTCTTATTAATTTAATAGTTTTAATTTTGTTTCATTAAAATTTATTGATATTTTATAATTTTATGTAAATTATAAATTAATATTTCTATTTAATTTTCATTTAATATTTATTTTTAATTCAGTAGGCTAAAAAATTATTGTAAAAATAATGCCACTCCTCACTTTTTTGTTTTGTTTTGCCATTTTATCAAATTAGTAAGTATTTTAAATTTTAATCAAATTTAATTTTGAACATAATAATATCAATTGATATAACCCACATAAATAAAAGCTCTTTTTGGTCTCAGTAATTTTTAAGACAATAAAAGGATCTTGAGACCAAGAACTCTGAGAACTGCCAATTGATACTATCCACTTTCTTTTTTTTTCTTATAGATTGAGATATCTTCAGCCTGAATTTTTTAACTGGAATCAGAACTGGATGTTAAAATCATTTATTCTTCATGTATTTAATTAGTTACTTAATTTAAACTCTGACTTCAGAAAATTGAGATTAGTTAACAGAATTTTAAAAATTGCTTGAATATGTTTACCAATAAACAATCATGTCCCAGCAACTACACTGAAGAGTACATTAAGAACATTATTGAAAGTTCTGGCAACACTATTTAAAAAAGCATAAAGCTGTTCTAAGTTCTTGATATGAAAAATTCCTTATAATATTTTCATCATAATAAGTACAGTTGTAAATAAAATTATAAATTTTAGAAAGCAAATTGTCTGAATTTTATTAGAATAAATGTGCTTTTAATTATTCTTAAATATTGCTTTTTTATGAATCAAAGTTCCCTCATCCCTTCCATATCAATTAGTTTGTATGTAGTTTTCATCACAATGGTGATGCTTCTATAAATGTCTTTTCCCCTGTAGCTAAAATTTTCATAATCTTTATTTGTAAAATATATTTTCAATCTTTAAGAATTTTCTAGAAAAATCATATTTATTATACAGTGAAGATTTTTAATTCAGTAGGCTAAAAAAAAAAAAGCATTTCTGAATGTCAAAAATAATTGTCTTCATAGTATTGGCTGCTTTCCCTCTGACTACTTGTCCTTGGTTGCTATCTACTTAGAGCTTCATCATTCTCCAAAATGTTCCTTTTTTTTTTTTTTTTTTTTTTTTTTTCTGTATTCTGAAGTTCTCATAACAATAAACTTCACTCTACAGCTTCTTGGAATTCAGTGTGTTAACCTATTGCAAAACAAAGCAAGAATCTGGTTATCTGAAAAGTTTAAATAAAATTAAGATGCCAAATGATTTTAGTCAGATTCTGTTGATAAGATTTAACATAAATTTCAGTCTTATTTGATCACAAATATATTCCAGGGGGCAAAAAGGAAACAAAATGAGCTCCCTTAATCAACATCAGATTATTTTATTATTGTGGCAGAACCAAGAAAACTTTATTGAAAGAGAGAAAAGTAATACTAGAATAAAGATAAATGGAGATAAGTTTTAACTCCATGGAAATGGCATATCTGCTTTTTAGTGAAAAAGTTGGTTTAAAATCACACAGAAAACTTTGGTTATATTTATTTATTGTTGAAAAAAAAAGACACTGTTATTGCTGCCTGCATTTTTCAGCTAATGATTTTTTTCTTAAAGAAAAAAATCCAGCCCTGGTTACATCTTATCTATTCTGTATCTTACTTATCATGAATTCTGTAAAGAAAAGTACAAGATCTCTAGATTGTCTTTTCTTTCAATGAAAGAAACTATTATGTATACATGGGCTTATAGAAATACACACATGTAAGAAACAAAATATCTTACCAAGAACTCCACTGACTCACTGATGAATGCAAGAAAAATTTTTCTTTTTACATTCTTGCAAGAATGGGTATATCCCAATTCCATAGAATGGAATTTATAGATTATAAATTAATTACATTTATAGAGGCCAGGTCAAGCCTTTTTATGGGGTTTAGTTAATCCTGCTTCTTCCTTCAGATTCCTGATTGGTCAGGATCCTTTCCAGATTACATTCTCCCTTATAAGGTATGTAACATACCCAATTCTAAGCAAGATATGACCAGAGCAGTTCTTCCTTTGCATCTTTGAATTCCTGCTTTTGATCAAGTCTCCACTCTGCCATTCATTCTTGTCTAAGAGGGAAGCTCCCTCTCCTTATGACATAGACAATTCCTGCCCCCAAGGAATTTACATCCTTACATTCTTTTGGGAAAAGAAACTGAAGGAGGGCAAAGGAAACCAAAAGTCCATCCATTTCTCACGGTTCCCCCCTTAATTTGTTTTCCACATCCTTTTCTAACCCCTCAAATTTGGCTACTACTTTTTACATCCCACTTCATAAAACTCTATTAACCTTTGCACATATCCTCTTACACAGAATGGATAATTAATCCCTCAATTCTCTGCTAATTCTTCTGACAGAGCTATCTTCAATCATAACATAGCTCCTTTTTTTTTTTTTTTTGCCAACAACTTGTCCAGAGTCATTTCATTTTCCCATGCTGTAATGTTCTCTTCTCTAAAATGTCATCGTTCTCTGGGAGCAAATTTTTTGGGGGAGCTTCTAGAGGCAGCCTTAGTTTCAGTTAAGTTCAATAATCCCAAATGCAGCCAGGAGTTAAAGTCCAAATTCTTTATTTTCTCCTTCAAAGTCTTGAATCTTTTCTTGGGGCCTGGTTAGCTTTCTTAGAAGCCTATCTCTCTCCTTGGTTCCAAGAGCTCTCTCAGAATGTCTCCAAATCCAAAAGTTTGTCCTTTAGCCTCCAGACAACTTCAGCCTCTCATCCTCCCAATGTCTCCAACCAGCACAAAGGTGGAAGTTGGAATGACTCTTGACTCCTTTTCCCAGAGAGTGGGCTTGTGGGTTTCTGTGGGCTTAGCCCTGAGAGCTTTTTATTTATATTTCTGCCTGACTTGTGAATCTCCTTGTTATATATGCTCTCTAAAGGTGTGAAGTCTAATAAATACTAAGTACATAATCACTTAGCACCTCATTTCAAGTTCTGGCCCATAACACCATGCTATTCTGCTAGTGGCATCTAATTGCAACTCTGGTATAATTTATCCAATAATAGTTACTCATCAGAATAGGAATGATCCAAGGTATTACCTGGTCTTCTTCCTTATTTGGTCTTATTTTCTTCTTCAAATGCCAGGGTAGAAAAGATAGCCAGATGTTCACTCAGTTCCCAGACAAAACAAGTTTGAATTGCTGCCTCTACAGTATGGCAAACAAAGGTTTGCTTGGGATATACTCATTTCTGAGAAATTGTGAGAGCTACCTGTAGTTACATTCCAGAATTGCCATGAGAGGCAAGCTGAGTGATTTTCAGAGCTGGGAAAAGGGACTAATGTAGCTTAGGTTATTCCCTCACAGAAGGGAAAGCAACAAAGCACTACAGTTTTCCCCAAGGGTATTATTTTAGGAACAGGAGAACCATGCACTTGAATTCCCTCTTATATTTTCTTATACCCAAAGGAAATGGTACTATCCAGGTATGGGACAACCTATAGCATAGGCATAGAAATTGCTTTTTTGTTGAAACTCTTTACAGAATACTTTACCAATCCTACCCAGGCATTGGTGTCTATCCTTATGCCTTAAGTCTTTGAATTGATTCTAAATTTTCCTAAGAGATCCATACTTACCATATCTATTCCCCAACTATGTTTGACTTATTTTTTGATCTGCACTTTCTTAATGTCCAGCCCTCCTAACAAACCAAACATTATTCCAAACTGGACAGACACATCCATAAAATCCTTTGGGGTATGGGGTGATGATCTCATTTTCTGAAACTACTTTCTGCTGAGAATGGGCATTGAGCTGGGTCATCTTATAGGGTCCAGTTTTGAAGGGTTGCTAAGCTGGAGCTGATTGAAGCATCCAATGGCTTGAGTCAGATCCCTGAAGCTAATTGAGACATCTATAATTGACTATTACCTAGAATAAAATAAACCTAAAGAGCAGGGGTTAGGGTAGCTTGAGATAGCAATATCAGTCTACAATAAGATGGATTGGAGAAGCCAATATAGATTGGCCAGCAGCTTTTCATATCAAAAGTTAGTTATTTATAAGAAAATATATTTGTGCCACTAAGCATATAAGACAAATGTGCTGTTCCTGCATTAGTAACAAACTTAAATAAGGTTGACTTTTCCATTGATGTAACAAAATATTATTTAAGTTATATCCTTTTTAGAAAACTTGAATACACTAATATTCTCTCCTCCAAACTGCACTAAAGATGTTTCAACTTTAGTTTCAATACTCAGTAACAGTTGGGTCCCACAAAAAGATGCATTAGTAACTAACTGTTTTTACATTTGAAAGATCTGAAGATGTACTTTATACATTTACATAAGACTTTATACAAATATACTTCTAGTAATATATATCTTTAGTAACAGGTAGATGATTAGGCTAAATATTCACTTACTCAATCATGGAAAACACTCATTTACCTAATGACTAAACATTTACAGTTATAAAATAGCAAGATTCTACACTTGAACTTTGCTCATAGTTTTTAAGTTGACCACTTGCTCTCAATAAAGAAATTTACTGGATTCAAACTCGAGAAATAATATTAATTATGGAATAACCAGCAGAGAGTACCAAAAGAGGGGAGGTGGGCAAATAATTAGTATATAGTTTTCAGTCCTAAATGCAAATATTTTCAGAAATTTCAAAACTATTTCACCTGCACAAGGGAATTTTATATCTAAGCAAGCTTTTTCTCTTAGAGTTGATAGCTTTGTTAGTAAAATGATTTCAAGAAACCTGGTAAGTTTATAAATTAGGGAACCTAGAAGAGGGGCTGAGTTTGTTTTCCCTGCCTGTTCAACCTCATCTTCCTTAGAATTGCTGTAGACTTTTCCCCACACATAGTAATTATCATTTTTAGGTTTCAATATTATGACAATAACACCAAATAATTTAATTAACAATCTCACACTTTTCATAAGTAAGTCAAATAGTCTTAAAATTCAGAAATAGCAAAATCTATCACAAAAATGGATAGGAATATCATGTAACTTACATGTAATTACACACACCACACATTTTAAAGTCAACTAGCACTTTTGCTTGTGAGCTTCCCTAAATTCTGTTCCATTCAAACTCAATTATCTCTTTGGTTGTTTCCAGATTCACACAAACTTTTTGAAAGAAATAAAAGAGTAAAGTGCCTATTTCCACCTCAAGAATGCAGGCCTTTGCACTTTGATATAGTCATCAACACAGTCCCACAAACTTGCCTTCTATTAATGCCAATACAAGCTTCTTGTTGCTCTTTTAATCTTATCAATTGCTTTTACAATCAAACTTTCTTTTCCCTTCTTTTTAAACCACTCTTCTTCTTTCTGTAAACTTCAACCCTTTAACTATATTTCTTTATTAAAGGGAAAAAGCAAGACAAACCTTAAGAATCATTATATAGGTAATATCTTAATAACTCCAGATGAAATTTCATAAAATTTATATCACATGTCCAGCAGGGCTGACAGAATTTTAAAGCATAGTTCATACAATTTTTACAAATCACCCAATATACAATTTAGAAAGCAACATAATATCTTTAATATATTTCATCTAACTAGGAGATACAAACACGTGACTTCTTTATGTAAGTTACCAGAGAACTTTGTTTTAATACCCTTTTTTTGGAGGGGAAGACTTCAAATCAAATACAGATTTACTTTTTTAGCAGCAATACTTCAATGTTAATACACACATATTTTTATTAATGCTTTTCTATTTTCAAAGCATATGAAAAGATAATTTTCAACATTCACCCTTGCAAAACCTTGTGTTCCCAATTTTTCCCTCCCTTCCCCCACTCCCTCCCCTAGATGGCAAGTAATGCAATATATGTTAAACATGTGCAATTCTTCTCTACATATTTCCACAATTATTGTGCTGCACAAGAAAAATAAGATCAAAAAGGAAAAAAATGATAAAGAAAACAAAATACAAGTGTTGGGGGATGAGACACCTTAACAGTGTTTGGGTGTCCAGGTCAGTGTCACAGGTTTTGCTAAAGAATTTGCAGTCCCAGTCTCCAAGTTAAGTTAGCAAAAAAAAAAAAAAAAAAGGTTTATTTTGACACTGAGAATTCTCAGCAGACTGGATTCCTGATTGGAATAGCAGCTGACTGAAAGACATAGTACAATTTTATTTAGTCTTCTGTAGCCTGAGGCTAAGGAACAATTTCTTGATGAATTAAGGATGGGGGGTGGTGGGCTGAGGAGTAATTTTCAGGTGAATTAAGGATAGAAGATGGTGAGTCAAAGGCAGAAGATTCAAGGTTCCTGACCCAGCCCCCCCCAAAGATCAGGGGACCAAAAAGTCCTATTACATTTTCCCCCCTTAAGCAGTCCCCCCAAAATTCATTTGAGGCATAGGAATGGAGGTCATCTTTTGGAGCTGCTTCAAGCTGACGAGGGTCATAGAGCTCTCCCTATACTCAATGGGGGTTCAGGCCAATAGGGGAAATGCGTGATTTGAAGATAGCAGCAGCAAAATCTAGGAGATGTGGACTGTCCAAGTCAGTTGTCCCATGATCTTCAGACTGAACCATTGAAAGTTCATAGTTTGGACCCTGGAGGAAACAAATTTCACAAGCAGGTTAAAAATGGGGTGGCATCCCAGAGATAGTGACATTTGGGAATGGGGCCTTGAAAATAAAGCATCAGGCCCTATCTATGGACCTGAGGATGCTGATGACCCATACAACAATTCTGAATGCCCCCATTGCCCATGGAGCTCCCTAGCCTCAAAGGTTGAGGAGTTACCACCAGCTAGGAGCCACAGAGTAAGATCAAGAAAGCTGGGGAGAAAATGCTAGGAGCAAAGTTCTCATCCTTGAAGTGGAAAATAGCAAGAAAGAAGATTAGAGTGAGAGAAAAAAAGGACACAGACAATTTTATCCTTCTTTCTCCAGAGTGTTTTCAGGGGTCCTGCAGAAAAGTAGTTTCAGGTCCTCTATGGATTCACAGGAATATTCTGAAATATATGAAGAAGAGATAACAGATGCAGTATTTTTAATCCTAGAAATGAGTCCATATAATCCCTTCCAATTTAAATGACATTGGATTAGTCGGAATGACCTTCTATTGTCCTTTCCATTTTATACTTAGAGGGTCAGTACCTTGAGGTTTCCAAGATTTCAAATGTCCATTTTTCCATGTCTCCTGGATTTACAGGGGTGGCAGTCTGAGTATAGGCACCTGTAGATTTAGGGATATGTTCATTTGTGTACTCAGAAAGGACTTTCTGGACTGCACCAAGCTGTGTGGCAAACTGAGTGGCAAGATGTTGTTCTGGATCTACAAGAATGTCAGAGGTTAAGAAGGGCCTCCCATACAGAAGTTCAAAGGGGCTCAGCTTAAAGACTTAAACAAAGACCAAAAGCAACTTGAAACCCCTGCAAGGGGGCATATGTGTAAAATCTTTTTGCCAATCTTCCCCTGGATATGTGCCCTTTCTCTGAACAGGCTTCAGGAGAGGGGAAGGTTTAACAGCTCTTTCAGGATTTATTTAGGCCCAAACTGGGTAGGCCTGGCAGACCCCTCTGATTGTTTCTCTCAGCTTGTGACCAGTAAAAATACTTTCTTCCCAAGTGGGTAGCTTAGTGAAAACCCAAAATAAGTTTCCACTGACTCGTCTCTGGGATTAAAAGTTGGCTTGAGAGTGTTTGAAACCAGCCAGAAGGAGAAAGAGTGTATCCCCTTTCTTCTGCAAGGGCTTATTCCTGTGAGCTATATGAAGGGGTGTAAGAATTAAGGAGCTGGGGAATTAAAGGTGCCATAGTCAGGGGTAAATGGGCAGCAGCTCCACCAGCTGAATCTGCAAATCTATTCTCCTTGACCTGAAGTGAATCTCTCTTCTGGGGTTCTTTACAAAATATGACTGAAACCTCTCTAGGTTCATGGACAATTTGTAATAATTGTAAAATTTCCCCTGCATATTTAATAGGACTTTTTGCTGTCCACAGTCCCTTTTCTTTCCATATAGCCCCATAATTATGCAAAATATGAAAAGCATATTTGGAGTTGGTGTAGATGTTCACTCTCCTTCCCTTCCCCTGTTCCAAACCTCTGGTCAGGGTGATGGGGGTTGAAGTCCCTTTAAGAATATCCAGGCCCAGCCTCACTATCAGCTCAGCTTCCCCTAGCCCTTACCTGATCTGAGCTAACTGAAAAGCCCGCCAGCCAACACATGGTATCCTTCCAACCATGTAAGCTTCCTGCCCGCTCAGCAGCCACCTTCAGCCCTGGGGTCTTTCTAACTGAGCTTTACTTCCAATTTCTACAATAAATCTTTTATTTATCAATCTAGGTTTTCCTGCCTGTAAATTCATTTTACAGGGGACACTGCGCCTCATGGGATTATCTATGCGCCGAGAAATGGGGTTCCCTCTTTCCTTTCCCTCATTAAGGGCAATGAGTTCAGCTTTCTGGGCAGAAGTCCCAGGTGGTAGTGGCTTAGCCTCCAGAATGCTATTGAGAGTCACTCCAGAATGCTATTGAGAGTCACTACAGAATAACTTGCCTTTCCCCATTTCAAGTAAGTCTCTCCAGGCCTTTCTGAAATCATTCTGCTGATTGTTTCTTATAAAACAATAATGTTCCATAACATTCATATACCATAACTCATGCAGCCATTCTCCAATTGATGGGCATCCACTCAGTTTCCAGTTTCTTGCCACTACAAAGAGGGCCGCCACAAACATTTTTTGCACATGTGAGTTCCTTTCTCTTCTTTAAGATCTTTTTGGGATATAAGCCCAGTAGTAACACTGCTGGGTCTTTGGATATGCATGGTTTCATAACTTTTTGAACATAGTTCCAAATTACTCTCCAGAATGGCTGGATCCATTCACAATTCCATCAACAATGTATTAGTGTCCCACTTTTCCCATACCCCTCCAACATTCATCATTATCTTTTAGGAATATAATTTTAGCAGCTATGTAAAAGATGGATTGGAGACTGAAAGCAGGAAAAATCAATTAGGAAGCAGGTCTAGATTAAAGCCATGTGAAAAGAGGAGAGAAGTTAGAGATGCTGAGGTGGAAAAAGTGGGCTTGGGAATGGAATAGAAATGGGGCAGCTAGATGGTGCAGTGGATAAAGCACTGACTCTGAAGTCAGTAGGACCTGAGTTCAAATCTGGTCTCAGATACCTAAGAGTATTGTGTGACCCTAGAAAAGTCACTAAAATCCAATTGCCTTGCTAATAAACAAACAAAAACAATTTAGAAATGGATCAGGAGGGAGAGAGAAATGTCAAAAATGAATCTCGTAGAACACTCAACAAAAACAATTTGAAGGAAAGACTGATTTGGGGGGGAAATCTAATGCATTCTGGTTCATTTGGCTTTAAGAGAGCAAGTATTTGATGCTTCCAGGAAAAAAAATTCAGAAGAAATATGAGCTTGGATATTTGTATATTTCAAGCTTCTAGAGGGCTAAAAAGATAGGAGTTTGCTGTGGTCTTCCAACTTCTCATCCATATTGGGATAGTAGTGTGGGGGTTGCCAAAATGCTTTTCCAGCTTTCTCCTTTTGAGGCAAAATGTCCCACCTTTTCAGGTTTCTAGGATGGTGATTGGAGAGGAAGGAACAAGGGTGTTATTTGTTCTTTCTGGTTGCATATCTGTGCTTTGGGATCATGGAACAATTACTGGTTGAGGGAAGTTAACATGAGAGTGGAATGTTTCCCAGTCTACTCCAGGTTGACTACAAGAGGAATGTAGAAGCTTTTAACTATCATACTAGATGTCCTGGGTCTCTTTGAGATCAGATGGACACATCTATGAAATTATATAACTGGGGAAACAGGGAAGGAAACCTCTTCTGCTGGTCAAGGAAGAATTTAAATAGCATAAGTATATAGGATAGTAACTAATTAATGGGAGTAGAGTCTTTCTAGGATAGGACTCCTTAAACTTTTTCTACTTATGACTGCTTTCTTGCCCAAAAAAATTTCACACTATTCTGGGTATATTTGCTTATAGCTACAATTTCATGACCCCTTCATTCATTTATATGACCCCCACGTGGGGTTTACAGTTTAAGAAGCTTTGGTCTAAGAGATATAGGAATGAGAATGGCTTTTAGTTGTTTGAATGACAGGCTCTCTGCTGTTGGTGCTTATGACTTTTTCCCTTTGGGATTCTATACATGAATTCTTTTTTTTTTAATTTAGTATTTTATTTTTCCCCAATTGCATATAAAAACAATTTTCAACATTCATTTTAAAATTGAGTTTCAAATTCTCTCCCTTCCTCCTTCATTGAGAAGACAAGCAATTTGATATAAGTTATGACATGTATAGTCATGCAAAACATATTTCCATATTTGTCATTGCCTGTGAATTCTACTCCTTTTATAATGAAGAAAAAAATAATCTTCTAAAACATAAAGAACCTAGGGAGAAAGGTGTCAGTGTTCAGTCCCTTTTAATTCTAGTGCCTTCCCTCTGTAAATTATTTCCTATTTATTCTTTATATAGCTTATTTGTACATAATTGTTAGCTTGTTGTTTCCTCCATCAAATTGTAAGCTCCTTTGAGGACAAGCACTGTCTTTGCCTCTTCTTCTATCCCCATCATTTAGCACAGTGCCTGGCACATCATAGGCACTAAATAAGTGTTTGTTGACTATGTATAAATGTATATATGTATATGGGTGTATATCTATATATACACACACATGTAACATATGTGTGTATATATACACGTATATATGTATACACACACATTTTACCCTAGCTATATCAATTACTGTATGTTCCCTAGGATGGCGAATTTCTACTTAGCAAATTCTACGTAGCAAACCTTTCTTTACATCAAAAAAAGGCCTTAGGAACCTCAAACCAAATCAATCAATCACCAATAAACCTTTTCTACTTTATGCCAAGTACAGTGTTAGAAGTCAAGGACAAGAAGACAAAAAATGAAACAGTTCCTGCCCTGAAGGAGCTTACATTTTCTGTATGTATATATGTCAGCATATACGTACAGACTATGAAATGAATTGCATCAATCTTGTTTTAAAGGCCCCTACAACACAATCCAGCAAAGCAGACCAAGGAGCCTGAGAGGAGGAATACCTGGAGAGACCAGTGTCACAAAAATTAAGAGAAAAAACATACCTAGTAAGAGAAATGATCAATAATGCCAAAAACTGCAGATAGTTGGTCAAGAAGTATGAGAACTCAGAAAAAGGTCATTAGATTTAGCAATTTAGATCATCAGAGGAGACAAAATAGTTTCAGTTAAGTGTTGGAACTAGAAACGAGAAGCCAGATTTTCAGAGATCTAGAACAGATTCTTTGAGGGGTATGCTAGAGTCGTTAGAGAAGAATAAGTTAACCATGCCCCAAATCACTTTGCTTATTGTGTATGATGAAAAGAAACCCAGACATCCCTACTACCAACCAGGGTTATTTCCACTTTCTCTTTTGCTAATATTTGCATTGGGCAATTTTGCTAGAGTGCTTAAAGGATCAGTCTGTTCATGTTTTCTAGTATTTTCCAACCTCCTCTGCAAGTCTTTCAGAAGGAATAAGTAATAGCAAATATTGTTCATTAGTTTAATGCTCCACTATGACTTTAAAAAAATCTATGATATTTCAACTCTGCACCAAGGCAAATCAACATTCTTCCAATACAATATAGACTCATTGAGGATTATAACTGTTTTCTTGGCAAAGATAATGGAGTGGGTTTGCTACTTATTTCTCCAGCTCATTTTACAGGTGAGGGAACTGAAGCAAACAACAAATATCTCTCATCTTCTCTCTTTTGACACTGCCACCACCCTGGTGTAAGCCCTCACATCTTGTCTGTTGAAATTATCATCAGTGAAAGGCAAAAGTTCATCAGGATATCTTTGTTATTATTATTTATACAATCTTAATATACTGTCATATTCAATCCAGGTATCTGATGTAAAGTGAGTTGCTTTTATCTAGACAGTTTTATACAGTCAAATAATATTCATCAAACGCCTTTTATGCTAGATACTATTGTATTTCTTGCAGAAGGTAGGACTTCAGCTGAAACTTCAAGGAAGCCATGAGGCAGAGATGAGAAGGGAGAGAGTCCCTTGCATGGGGAATAACCAATGAAAATATTCAGTCAGAAAGATGGAGTGTTTTGTATGGAGGTCATTAAGGAGGGTATTGTCATTAGATTGAAGAATAAATCAAAACTTGAAGAGCCAGGTTATAAAGGGCTTTAAAAATCAAGTAGAAGACCTTATATTTGATTTATATCTGTAGGTGATAGGGAGGCACTGGGGTAATTTATTGACTAGGGAAATGACCTTGTTAAATCTGCATTTTAGAAAAAAAAGGATAGCGAGGTAGTACGTTAGAGAGACCTGAAGTCACCTTTCTGAGTTTGAATCTAGCCTCAGACACTTATTAGCTTGCTCACTTACCTACTTGCTCTTACCTGAGCAAGAAACTTAACTCTGCCTCAATTTCCTCATTTGTAAAAGGAACTGGAGAAGGAAAAAAGGCAAACCCCTACTGTATCTTTGTCAAGAAATCCTCAAGTGGGGTCATGAAGACAATTGAAAAATGACTGAACTACAAACTAGGAAAATCACTTGATATCTGAGTGGTGGGTGGGCTGGAGTGATGACATCTGAGGCAGGGAGATTAACCAAAAAGTAATTTCAACAGACTAGGTATGAGGTGGTGAGAGCTTACACCAGGATGATGGCAATGTCACAAAGTAGAAGAGAGTATATCTCTCATACATAGAGATATCTATTTAATTAGAGATATTTATCTCATTAAATAAAGGTGGTAATGAGAGAAAGTGAGGAGTTAACAATGATCCCCTAGGTTAATGGGGGGATGATGACAGTAATAGGGAAGATGATGGGGAGGATGGTGACAGTAATAGGGAAATTAGGGAGAATTTGAAGGGGCAAATAATTAGTTCAGTATGGGACATGTTGATTTTAATATTGGCAGAAGGCTTCTGATTAATGTGAGTTGAAGAACAGAATAGTAATTTTTAAAAAATTGCCTTCAAATGATCCAATTGTTCTGGAGAGTAATTTGAACTATGCCCAAAGGGCTAAAAAAAAAAAAAAAAACTATGTATACCCTTTGATCCATCAGTCTCACCACAGAGTCTATCCCAAAGTCAAAGATGGAAAAGGACCCATCTGTGCAAAAATGTTTATAGTAGCCATTTTTGTAGTGTGATGTTTTACAATCATTAATGTAACACTATGTTTTTATTTAAATTTCTTTAATTATATTTAATACACTCAGAATTAATTTTTACCACTTTTGGAAAATCCGTTTAGCACAGATATAAATTATCAAAAGTAACCAAGTATGAAAATAAATCCGGTATGTTTTTCTTATCAGAAATGTTCAGGTAGATAAAATTCGTTTTTAAGTAAATCTTTCAGTAATCTCAAAGGGAAAAACGGGTGAAATTTAAATACTTATCCTAAGCACCAATTTCTTTGTACTTCTATCCCCAGAACCTAGGACATTTCTGGAACATGGCTGGTTATTAAGAAATACTTGATTGCTTGATTTTGGGATCTATAAAATCTAAAAAAATTCATATTTGCATTTCTTCACATATTTATTAATTAGAGAAGCAGGTTGGTAGAATGGTTAGAAGATCAGCCTTGGAGTTAGGAAAAAAAAACTAAGCTTCAGCTCTGCTTTTGAAAATCCTGTTTTTGTAATCAAGAATAAGTAATTTAACCTCTCAATGTCCCAGAAAACTCTTTAGAACTATAGAACTGCCTATCAATCAATACTGGTAGAAAAACTTCTACACTAGGAATTTCTCATACAGATCAAAACATAGAGATGAGTCTCACTCTCCCCAAAAAATATATTTTTAAGTGATGTTTTGGATAGAAAACTTGATAAGTTTAAGGGATTTACATAAGTTATGTCAAGAAAAAGAGCTAAACTTCGAGAATTCAAAAAAAATTTTTTCTGTGAATTATTTTTTCCTAGACAATCATGTTTAATTTAAAGCAGCAGAGCACATAATAAAAAAAATTAACCCTTAAAAATAAAGTGAATATGAAACAGTAACCCATGGATTGAGGAGACCAATAATCACAGATCTGTGAACCACTGCCTTGTACTATATTTGAATATCTGCATTCGAACTTAAAAAAATTTAGAGGCATTTAATATATTCAGAAATGACAATATCCTTAGCATTAGCAGGGCTGAAAAGAACCCTCTATTGACTCATAAGATCTGAGCTCAAAGGTTTCCAAGGAAGCATCGTGGACCCAGTCTAGTGAAAGGCAGATAGAGGTCCTTCAAGTCAATGACTCCTAACAGAGCTAGACCTCTGAAAAGCTCTGGAAGGGGGTTCAGATACACTTGGTATGAGCTGCCCTTTGGATTTTCTCCTCCCTTTTGCGGTTAAATCTTTTCACGTAACTGCTGCTGCTTCTGAGCAATCCATCTCCAGGCCTTAGGCGCCCTTGTAACATTTGCAGCAAAGCTGTGGAGAGCTGCCTTCTCTTGTGGTAGATGTGACCCATTACTATATACCTGCTGCCTGGAAAACAAAAAAAACAAACAAACAAACAAACAAAAAAAACAGCAAATGAGTCAGGCCATATATCAGCCAAATGAAAGATTGTGGGAAAGAGAAGGGAATATTGTAAAACAAGCTAATAACATGATGACTGATTTGTACTATATCAGTTGACTTCTCTAGTTTGTGAAGATCTCAAAAGGAAAAGACCTGCTTGAAACTCAATTTTGACCCCATCCCAATAGATTTTCTTTTGCTAGCAATGCTAGGAAGGGTGTTTTTTTTCATCTGTGGATTTACCAACTGTAAGAAAAAGAAACATTTGTCCAGATGATTTTTAAATGACACATACTTTCAAGCATATTGTATTTTATGAAGAAACTGCCCATTTCCCCATAACCATGTAGTAAGGGAGATAGTTTTCACTACTTGGAAATGTGGCTGTTCAAATCTTTTTCTCCCCACATTTCTTTATTTTACTTTTAACATATGGAATGAAGCAAGGATTTCTATAACATAATATAATTTTTTAAAAAGATGATTGCATATTTTTAATGCTAATATTGTACTGGAGTAGTATGGTGGCTAGACATTCAGCATAGCAGACTTTGATGAACTGAAAATGAATTCTTATACATAGAGGAATGGTGAAATCAGTGGTAGGGGTGAGAAAATTGTTACACATAACAAGTAAAAAAAAAACTTCTAAGAAAAATCAGAGTAAAATTCAAATCCAACTCTTGCCAACTTAGAAATGTGTGACCACTGGCAAGTCACTGAGTCTCTCTGTGGCAATCCTCAAAGTTCTATATGTGGATTTACTTCTATATGTGCTCTCAGTGGACACACAGTAAGAAAATTCTGAAGTTTCTCTCTTTCTGAATAATAAAATCCTGACATAAAGGAAAGTTTGGGCAGGAGGTGGCCAAGTGGATAGAACACTGGATCTAAAGTCAGGAAGTCTCATCTTTCTGAGTTCAAATGTAGTGTCAGATCCTTACTAGCTGTGTGACTTTGGCAAATCACTTAACCCCTCTAGAGCCTTTGCCAAGAAATCTCCAAAAGGGGTCTCACTTGATTGAAGCCATTCACACATATACACAAGGTCACCTTTAGGGGAGCCTTATTACCAAATTTAAAATCTGCATATGGTTTATTGCAGCTGGAGGAATCCAATACAAGCACATGTATTCGGAAGAAGAAGCCATCTGGGGTGACATACAGGCGGTTTGTCTTGTACAGCCCATGACTATTGACCAGCAGAGAGACCAGCCGGATGCCTTCACCAATTACTTCTACATCATGAACGATTCCATTCACTGCTACTTCCAAAAAAAAAAAAAAAAAAAAAAGTTTTAAGAGGTTAAAAAAAAGAAAAGCACAAAACTAATTTCTTCTTGCATTCCCAGATTTTGCAATGGCCTCAATTGACCTTTCTGATAGTTGCCTCTTTTCCCCTTGGTTCTGTTGGAAGACTAGACTATCTTAGGCTCTCTCCACTTAAGCATTCACTTTCTCATACTGGGAGGAACAGCGACTGAACTTACTTGAATCCCTCCTCTCACAGTGACTAATTAGCTCTGTTATGGTGGACAAACCACTTAACTTCCCTAAACTTCAGTTTCCTGTTCTAAAAAAGAGGGAAAATGCTGCTCCCACACTTTGTACACTTTAAAGTTCAATGTAAATGTCAATTACTATCACACCTAAAAGCAAGGTAACACTAGCTATAAGTTAACCTACTACCAAGTGCCATTTAGTGTAGGACCCTATACTGAAATCCTAGATGGGAGTAAACAGGTTACCAAATTCACTCATGCAATAAAATTCCTTTTCATCCATATCCCACTTGCATTCAGTCTCACAGATCTTCTCCATGTGACCAATACCTAAAAAGGAAAGAAGAGAAAGAATATAAAAACAAAGGTGGATGCAATTCTAGGCAGCTGAGTATTGAAAGAGTTATAATAAGTATGGGACGTAAAGTGAGAAAGTCCTAAGTACAAATCTCACCCCAGCTGTCCCATTTGCTGTGTGATCTGGGACAAGTACTTTAACTTCACTTTCTTTATCTGTCAAATAGGGCTTCCTCATTAGATACTTGTGATACTGAGATAATACATGTAAAGCACTGTGTGAAACATTTTTTAAATCATTTTTTATCATCCTTTTACTTATTATCATGCTTGTCTTCCCAAAATTGTATTCCATTTATATTTTAATCTGAAAAGTTTCCAGTTAGGTCATAATTAAATTTAAGAGGATGCTTCCAAAATGAATTTTAGATTCCTATAGTTTTAACTGCATGTAGGTCATAGAAGGATGAGAGCTTAGGGATTTACAACAGTAGGGATAAAAAGGATTTTTAAGCATCTCTAAACTCACAGATCACCACAAGTGCTGGTAATGAAGCAGCATTTGGAAGCAAAGGTGGGGGGAGAGACTTTATGGATGAATTTGATAGTAGATAAGAATAGGAAAAAAAATTATCCTTACAAACCATATAAAAACAGCAAGATATTGAAAAAACCCCTCAAAACAATTAGGGCCTGAAAATGAGAGAGAACTTTGCCACTTACTAATCATGTGGACCTTAAACTTAACCTAGAAGTTATATTGGACCTAAAAACCCTTCCAGTCCCTCCCTCTTATCTTACTAAAATGAGGGTCTGAAATGAAAAGTGTCTTGGGCAAGGTCACTTAGTTGGTGAAAGAACCAACACTGGAAACCAGGTCTATTGATTTTTTGGTGTAGAGGGCTTTCCACTAGGTCCTGCTTTCTGATTCATTTCCCCTCACCAAGTAGCACTGTTTGCATAACTTTATAAGATTGAATGAAGTGGAAATGGATCATGATTGTGTTTGTGCTTGTCAATCTATCAAGCAAGTAATAAGCACTTATTTGCTTTGCTTTCAATTGAGGTTAAGTGACTTGGCCAGAGTCACATAGTTCGGGTTAAGTGTTTGAGGTCTGGTGCTCTTTCCACTGCACCATCTAGAAGCTCCCAAGCAACAAACATTTAGTTATTATCTATCAAGTGCAATTACAGAAGTGTAATTAATGATTTCAGCTTCTGGTAATTAATTGGTTTTACTGCCTTGAGTGACCATGACAGAAAAATGGGTGGAATTTGCAAAGAGGTAATGAGATCTGAAAGATGACGGCATAAATGTGGGCTAGAGAAGGGAAGACTATGGAAGTGTACCAGAGTTTTCTTTGAATATCTGAAAGGTTTTTTTTTTAAGCTAAAAGAGTGTTTATCTTTTTCATTTTGGCTCCTGAGAACAAAACTAAGAGTGGGGGGGCATAGGAGAGGGGGCAAAACTGCAGAGAGTCAGATTTAGGCTAGATTTAAAGAAAACAAACAAATAAAAAAAGCTTTTAAACAATAACCAAAATAGAACAGGCTGCCTTAGGGAGAAGTATGCTATCCAGCCCTGGAAGTTTCCAAACATAGCAGTCACTAATGACATATTATCACTAATAAGCTGGATTTAAAAAATTTTTTTAAATAAAATATAAATGGAATACAATTTTAAAAAAGATTTTAAAAGGAATTTTTTTTGTGAGTTCAAGGTGGGCTAGTGATCCCAGAAGGCCCTACCCTCTGAGTCTGTAGGAGTCTGACTTATGGGGGAAGCTTTAGGTTAGATCTTCCTCTCCCCCATTATATGTACTTTGGGATCCTAGTGTAGACAAGGTATAGTTCACCTCTGCTGGGTGGGCGAAGGCGGGCCTGCTGATGGCTGAGCCAGGAAGCTTTTGATCGGTTGCTCAGGGGCACTCCCTCCTGGTCAGGACTAGTTCGTCCAGGAGAGTTGAGGTGCCCCTCAAGGGGTGGGCACTGGTCCTCCACCCATGCAGGCCCAGGACCAGAGAAGGGTGGCCCTTGAGCCCATGGGTACAAGAGCATGGGCCAAGTCACCCGCCGGGACAGGCGCCGCTTGTTCACACTATTGTCCAGTGGTGCAACTGCCATACGAGGTGGCCACGGGCTTCTCAGTTCCAAGGTTATGTCCTTTCGAGCACCTGTGCTGTTCTCCATCCGAGGCCGGGGTCTGGTCTTCCTCCACTTGTCCCTCCAGGTTCCAGGAGTGTGAGCTCCCAGAGATCCCTGAGCCCAGGTCTTCTCTATTGGATATGAGAGTGAATCTGTGGAGAAAGTAGCAAGACACACTGTACCTGAGAAGAGAGAACAGAGAATCAAGAAAGAAACTGTACTGGAGAAAAAAAATTAGTGAGAAAGAAAAAATTAGTGAGAACATGGAACCTGGGGGAGAAAATCAAGAAATTGGTGGAGGATAGAGAACCAAGAAAACCAAGAGTGCTGGGGAAGATCAAAAACTGAGGGGAATATTCTGAAGGAGAGAGAGCACCTGGATATTGTTAGGAAAAAGAAGGCTAAGAAAATAGAGAAGCAGTGTGGAGAACTGAAAACTAGGGGAGGCAGAACCAAAATCAGAGACTGTATTAGAAAAGAGATGACTAAGAGTCTGTAATAGTGAAGAGAGACAACTAGGAACATGTTGAAAAATACATCATTGTTAGTAGAGAGAGAAGAGATCTCTTCCAGGAGAAGGAAGCTAACAGAGGTCTGTTCAGGGAAAGAGAAAACAATCATTGCTGGGAGGCAGGGAAGAACATGGTTTTTGCAGAAAAAGGAAAGATAGGATTCTGTGCTAGGATAAAAAACAATTCTCTGAAGGGAGAGGAAAGGACAGAGAATCTGTCCTATACAATAGTGAGAATAGAAACGCTGTAGTGGAGGAGAGAAAAACTAAACTTCTGTGCTGAAGAGCAAATACAATTTGTGATCCAAGAAGGAAAAAAAAAACAAAAAAACCAGAAAGTATATTTCAGGGAGGGGAAAAAGAAAGAATATTTACTGAAGAAGAGAGAGAACTCAGAGTCTGTGCTGGAGGAGAATCAAGAGTCTTGTTTGATGCTGAGTGAAATGAGTAAGAACAAGAGATCATTATACATTTCAACAACAATACCAGATGATGATCAATTCTGATGGACATGGCCCTCTTCAACACTGAGATGAACCAAATCAGTTCCAATAAAGCAGTAATGAATTGAACCAGCTACACCCAGGGAAAGAACTCTGGGAGATGACTATGAACCACTACATAGAATTCCCAATCCCTCTATTGTTGTCCGCCTGAATTTTTTATTTCCTTCACAGGTTAATTGTACATTATTTCAAAGTCTGTTTCTTCTTGTGCAGCAAAATAACTGTATGGACATGTATACATATATTGTATTTAACATGTACTTTAACATATTTTTTTTAAAAGAGTCTTGTTTGAGAAGAAAGAATCTGGAATAGAGTATGTTGGAAAAGAGAAAGAAGACAGGGTCTCTGAAGGGAGAAGAAAACTACATAAAATCTGTGCTGGAAAAAAAGAAGGAACAAGGAGCTCTTCAAGGAGAAGAATAACCTGAGAATTGATTCAAAAGAAGAGAGAAATAAAAGTCTGGATTCAGGAAAAAAAGAAGCAGAAGATTTCTGAAGGGAGAGGAAAAAACAAAGAATTCTGCAGAATAAACAGAAAATTTGCTATAGAAAATGAAAAATAGAAGATCTGTGATGAAGAAGATAGTGATCATAGAGTCTGTAGGAAGAAGAGAAAATTGTACTGAAAAAAATGGATAACAGAAAAGCAAAAAGAGTTGATCTTTTCAGGAAGAAGAGAGAATAGAGTCTGTGCTGGAGCAGAAAAAGAACAAAGAGTTTGTGTGGAGAAAGAGGAGAGGATGGAATCTAAAGATAAGAGAGAGAGAATTGAGTCTCTATGAGACAGAAGAGGAAAGAATATGAATCTGTGCTGAATTAACTAATCAACAATAAATATTTATGATTGTACCAGACTGTGCTATATGCTGGGGATAAAAGAGAGAGAGAGAGAGAGAGAGAGAGAGAGAGAGAGAGAGAGAGAGAGAGAGAGAGAGAGAGAGAGAGAGAGAGAGAGAGAGAGAGAGACAAAAGACGGCCCAGAACCTGCCTTCAGGGAGCTTCAGTCTAAGAGACAAACAGACACATACTCTCATCTCTGGGCATTTTCTCTGGCTTTCCCCCATGCTTTAGAACTCTACTGACTTCCCTGGCTTCCTTTAAGTCCTCGCTAAAATCCTACCTTCCCTAGAAAGTGTTCCCCAACCCCTCTTATTTTGAGTGCCTTCCTCTTAATTATTTCCTATTTATCCTAAATATAATTCACCTTGTAATTTATTTGCATGTTGTTTGTTCTATTAAATTTCAAGGTCCCTGAAGGCACAAATTGTCTTTTGCCGCTTTTTATTTCCTCAATACTTAGTACAGTGCCTGGCATATAGCAAGTGCTTACTATATGGAGAAATAGAGATGGAGACAGAAACAGAAACAGCAAGAGACACACAGAGAGTCTGTGGAGAGAGGAGAGAATTATTTTAATAGTTGCAGGGAAAAGAGGGGATGGATAATATGTGCAGGGAAATCAGAGGGAACAGACTGTTTTGGAAAAGACAGGGTACAGAACTCTGTTGTATGGAGAAGGAAAAGAACCTAAAGTCTGTTCTATAGAAATGAGAACCTAGAATCTATCCAGGGAGAAGGCAGAGATGGATGTGTCTCCTAGAAAGGGAAGAAGTACCAAAGAGACAGAGTCAGGTATCTGTGGATGGAGAGGAAGAATTAAAGTTTTATGAGAGAAAAGAATGACAATTCAATCTTTATAGGAAAACAGATGGAGAAAGGTCTTTGGGAAAGAAAAGAAAGATCTAAGTTTCTAGTTGGGAATAGAAAAGAGAATCAAGAATCTATACCCAGAGAAATAGAAGCACTAAATCTGCTAGAGGAAAAATAGTGCCCACAAGAGGTTGTGAAGGAAGAAATAGGAGTCTAACCATTTTATCAATCAAAAAATAAGATCACTGAGAACTTTCCATAAACTGACACTACCCTACTCTATGTCATCCCAGCTAGTCAAACCAGACCACTATCTAGTCTCAAAACATATTTCTCCCCCACCTTTTGGACTTTGCATATGTAATATTACCCTGTGAAGAAGCAGCATGGGACAATGGGATTAGAGTTAGAAGCTCTTGGTGTTAGAAGTCCTATCTCTGATGCTCATTGTTTGTGGGACCTTTAATGAATCACTTCACTCTAAGATCCCTTCTAGTTCTAGACCTAGGACTCAATGCATAGAATTTTCTCACTTCACTTTTTAATCTACTCAGTAATATATTCTGATTAAAAGCCTATGTAAAAGGGACTTTAAAAACCTTCTCTGATAGCATCCTTCTTCAGTGCATACAAATCAGGAATGACATTTTCTTCCTTGAACCTCAAATGATATTTGCTGTTCCCCCTCCATCACCTCACCTTCTCATACAATATAAACTCCTCAAGAATATGGTCTATTTTTTTGTCTTTTTATTTTCCCATTGCAATTAATAAGTGTAAGTCAATTGATTCAACCCTCTAATGCAGTTATCATAATATTGTATATTATAGTCTGCCTTGCATATGATATATATATATATATGTGTGTGTGTGTGTGTGTGTGTGTGTGTGTGTGTGTGTGTTGTGTGTGTATATATATATATATATATATATATATATATATATTTGGTTCTCATTCCTGTATTCTTAGAACATAAGTTCCATGAGGGCAAGGACCCCATCTTATCTAACAATTGTATCTCCCTAAGTGCCTAACATAAGCGCTTAATAAATGTTTGTTGAAACACTAAATGAGACTTTCCAGATTCTCCAAAACCAAGAGCATTGTGCTATTACAGACTCCTAGCTCTGAAATTTTTTTTTTAATAAAATCTCACCCTTTTAATGAAAAATCTCACTGCTTTGGGTCCCTTCTTTTATACATTTTAGAACATCTGCCTCTCTTACTTATTGACAGTTTGTCCAGAATGTTCAAAGAATAAATGCCAAGGGCTGGGGGTGGGGAATAGACCTCTGCTGGATGGGCAGCAAACTAATTGTTTAAACACCACTGACAACAGAACTATTTGGTTTTCCCATCCCTGTTGACAAGGTCATTTGGGATTCCACAGTGTCCCATGCCCTCTGAGAAGTACCAAAAGGACCTCTACTGGGATTTTTGTATCTCTCTTATTCATAAACTATAGACCCAGAAAAGACCTACAAATCATGTCTTAACTATCCCTGAGACCTTCTCCCTTTTTTTCTTTCTTTAGTGATTGAGAAAAGGGCCTCCAATCATGTAAAATAAACACCAAAAAAACTAATGATTTTCACCAAACTTCATGAATAGATGGATGAGTAGATAACAGGCCAGCTCTGAAGTTGATAACCTTTCCTTGATTATACAACCTCATCTTCCCATTTTATCTGAGACTAGGCTGACCTAATATAATAAGTACAATAACAAATTTATTTCATTCTTTTTTTCTTTTTCTTTCTCTTCCTTCATTTCCTCCTTCCCTCCCTCCCTCCTTCCTTCCCTTCCTTTCTTTTTTCTCCTTCCTTCCTTCCTTTCTTTGTTTCTTTGTTTCTTCCTTCCTTACTTCCTTCCTTCCTTCCTTCCTTCCTTCCTTCCTTCCTTCCTTCCTTCCTTCCTTCCTTCCTTCCTTTCTTTCTTTCTTTCTTTCTTCTCCTTCCTTCCTTCCTTCCTTCCTTTCTTCTTTCTTTCTTTCTTTCTTTCTTCTTTCTTTCTTTCTTTCTTTCTTTCTTCTTTCTTTCTTTCTTTCCTTTCTTTCTTTCTTTCTTTCTTTCTTTCTTTCTTTCTTTCTTTCTTTCTTTCTTTCTTTCTTTCTTTCTCTCTCTCTCTCTTTCTTCCTTTCTTTCTTTCTCTCTCTCTCCCTTTCTCTTCTTCTTTCTTCCTTCCTTCCTTTCTTTGTTTCTTCCTTCTTTCCTTCCTTCCTTCTTTCCTTCCTTCCTTCCTTCCTTCCTTCCTTCCTTCCTTCCTTCCTTCCTTCCTTCCTTCCTTCCTTCCTTCCTTCCTTCCTTCCTTCCTTCCTTCCTTCCTCCCTCCCTCCCCTCCCTTTCTTCCTCCCTCCCTTTCTTCCTTCCTTCCTTCCTTCCCTTCCTTTTTTTTTCTTTCTTCCTTTCTTCTTTCCTTCCTTCCTTCCTTCCTTCCTTTCTTTCTTTCTTTCTTTCTTTCTTTCTTTCTTTCTTCTTCTTTCTTTCTTCTTTCTTTCTTTCTTTCTTTCTTTCTTTCTTTCTTTCTTTCTTTCTTTCTTTCTTTCTTTCTTTCTTTCTTTCTTTCTTTCTTTCTTTCTCTCTCTCTCTCTCTCTCTTTCTTCCTTTCTCCCTTTCTCTTTTTCTCCCTCCTTTCCCTCTCTCTCTCTCTCTCTCTCTCTCTCTCTCTCTCTCTCTCTCTCTCTCTCTCTCTCTTCTCTCTCTCTACTCTCTCTCCCAACTCCATCTCTCTCTCTCTTCTTTTCCTTTCCTTTCCCCCACTCTCTTTTCCCTTCTTTTTAACTACTATTTTTTTTTTTGTATTTCTTACGCCTTTAGTTTGAAATCTTAAGTGCCAAAGAGCTCCTTTGCAAACCTTGACCGTTTCTTTAAAACTACCTTTTCCCCAGAAATAATACTTGTTATAGTTCCTATTTTCCTAAAGGGTCTATTTTGACTCAGTATGTTAAATATTGTGCTAGGCACAGCTGAATAAAGCTTTGGTCTGTATCCAATTCCTTACTATCAACTATCACCATCTGTCGTCATGAGAAAGATTGATATTTGGGTTAAACGCTCCTGAACTCATTCAATTTCCATGTGGAAAAATAATCTAAAGTAAATTGCCCTGTGCAGTTACAGAAGCTATTTTTCCAGGAGACAGAGAATCAAAGGAAACATCCAAAAGAAAACAAAAACACCTTCCCCCCCAGAGACTGCCTGTGTCTGCCTTTATTGCCTGCATCCCATATTTTCATCTCATCCATGAAATGTGATTTTAAGGAGAGATGGACCCATCTTTTTGTGCCTCGGGTGTTCTCTGAGACCAACGGGAAGCATGAAGATGTTTCCGGATCTCTCGTGACTCTGCTCCCCTCCTGCTCCACTTAACCCCTGCTCCTGCCAGATTCTGCAGACTTTCAGAGGGAATTATTTTCCTCTTCCCCTTGGTAGGATGCTCCAGCTTCAGCCTGCAATCGCAGACACCTCTGAGGAGGCTTCCCTGCAGGCTCAGGTACAGCATCCCATTCTCAAGGCACGCTAGCACCCCGCGGCCAAGTCAGAGCCTGGGAGCTTAGCAGAGAGGCGATTCCGGACAGCTCCCGCAGGGCCACCACAAGCCGCCTGGAATGCCAGTCCTGCGTTTGCATTCTGTGCGCCTAGCCTGTGCAAAGGTCCCGAGAGGCAGCCACTCAGCGATCCCTTTTGATACATCAGCCTGCTGGCTCTCTGCTGATGGAGCAGCTACTTAACATGCAGGCTTTCCTCTAGCTTTCCCCACTGCTCTCTCTTCAGATCATTGTAGTGGCAAGCCTAGAATGAGCATCTCCCTCCTAAGAGGCTGCCGGGGAAAACACACTCAGAACACAGGCTGGGTTTCATTCTCAGAGGAACACAAGCCTGAAGTGAACCTGCCCTTCCTTCACCTCCTCTTAGATCTCCTCTCTCTCTCTCTCTCTCTCTCTCCTCTCTCTCTCTCTCTCCTCTCTCTCTCTCTCTCTCTCTCTCTCTCTCTCTCTCTCCTCTCTCTCTCTCTCTCTCTCTCTCTCTCTCTCCTGTCTCTTTCTGTATTTCACCCTTCTTACCTTTTCTCTCTGTCACTGGAGTTTCTGAGGATGATGAAATGAGCAGGCAGAGAAGCCAGAAAGCTCTCTCTGATGGCATTGTGAAGACCACTTTGGCAGTGTCTAAAGCTGAGCTTTCAGCCCTTGCTTTCCTCTCTCAATTCTCCACCCCCGTTCATGCTAATGAGGGGCAGTCTTTGGGGAAACTAGGAATCACTCACTGAACCGACCACTGGAAGGAGAGCAAAATGGAAAGTGACACCTCTACTTACCCTTTCTCCCCAAAATGATGGGGATGGGATCCTCTTTTCCCCTTTTATTTTCATTTGGAAGAATTAGATCATAGCCATGCTCTGAAGGAAAGAAGTAATCAGCTGGTTCTTTGCTTAGGTCTGAGATCTGCAGTCCCTGCTCCATCTGGAGCAATGTGGTTCTAAACCTCAATATTACACATTGCTCCTGTTCTGACATCTCTTCTACTATTAAACAGATAAACAGAGCCAGAAAAGGACACATGGAAGCTAGGGCAGACACAAGCTTTCTGGTTTCTAGAAATTCAATGGTTTCCAATCTCTCAGGAGTATAGGAACCTATAGATGTTTCTACTAAAAAGCTTCACACATCTTTGATCTGGTTCATGGAACTACAGGATCTCTCTCAGTGGGGAAGGTTCTACTAAATTCTGTGCTGTTCAGATCTCTTTTGTCCCAGGATCAGAGATATAGTGCTAGAAAGGACCAAGTCCAAACCCTCATTTTACGGATGAAAGGATAGGTGCAGAGAGGTTAAGTGATATGCTGAGGTAATATGGGAGAAGAGTTGTTTTAATGATCACCTTTTATCAGAAGTCTGTTGACATACTAGAAGATACCCATATGTCATCACCACAATGGTGAAAGATATTGAAACCTTCTCATAATAGATCAATTAATCGATGAATGAATGAGAAAACATTTGTTAAACTCATACTATGTTCAAGCATTGTGCTAAGCACTAGGGATAGAAATCCAAAATGAAGACATTCCTGGATCCAGAGTAGTCTATATGATTCTAATACAGGAAGATTATATATATATATATATATATATGTGTGTGTGTGTGTGTGTGTGTGTGTGTGTGTGTGTGTGTGTGTATGTGTGTGTGTGTATGTATGTATGTATATATGTATGTATGTATGAAAATGAGGGCCAGAAAGGCATGTTTTGGTTTGGAGGGATAGCAAGTAGAATCACAGGGGAGTCGATTGAAACATCTTTTGCAGTAATAATAATGGCAAACTTGATTTGATTAATGTTCCAGAACTGGAAAATAAAAAGGATGGGGGAAGGAAAGGGTAGGGGGCACTTGAAACACAAGTAGTAGTCAGGCAGATGGGGGCAGCAAATGGGGAGAGGAGAGTTAAAATAAAGCATGGCTGGAAGTTGGATAAAGTGGTGGGTAAATCGAGGTCCCCACCAATCAGTAAAGTACACCCTCCTCATCCTACCCTCAGAGCAGGAGTTCTGGAACTGAAAAGGGTAAGTCATCAGAGTATAATTTCTATTCCAGGTGTAAGAGAAGATAGTTTTGCTTGAAATAGTAAAAAGACTAAGGGAAGGTAGGTTATCTTCTTTTTTAAAAAATAGCTTTTATTTACCAGACATATGCATGGGTAATTTTACAACATTGACAATTGCCAAACCTTTTGTCCTATTTTTCCTTTCCTTCCCCCTCCCAGATGGCAGGTTGACCAATACATGTTAAATATGCTAAAGTATAAGTTAAATACAATATATGCATACATGTTCAAACAGTTGGTTTGCTGTACAAAAAGAATTGGACTTTAAAATAGTATACAATTAGCCTGTGAAGGAAATCAAAAATGCAGGTGGACAAAAATAGAGGGATTGGGAATTCTATGTAGTGACTCATAGTGATCTCCCAGAGTTGTTTCGCTGAGTGTAACTGGTAAAGTTCATTACTGCTCTATTGGAACTGATTTGGTTCATCTCATTGTTGAAAGTGGCCACATCCATCAGAATTAATCATCATACAGTATTGTTGTTGAAGTACACAACGATCTCCTGGTCCTGCTCATTTCACTCAGCATCAGTTCAAGTAAGTCTCTCCAGGCCTTTCTGAAATCATCCTGTTGGTCATTTCTTACAGAACAATAATATTCTATAATATTCGTATACCACAATTTATTCAGCCATTCTCCAACTGATGGGTATCCACTCAGTTTCCAATTTCTGGCCACTACAAAGAGGGCTGCCACAAACATTCTTGCACACACAGGTCCCTTTCCCTTCTTTAGTATTTCTTTGGGATATGAGCCCAGTAGTAACACTGCTGGGTCAAAGGGTATGCACAGCTTGATAACTTTTTGAGCATAGTTCCAAATTGCTCTTCAGAATGGCTGGATGTATTCACAATTCCACCAACAATGTATCAGTGTCCCTGTTTTCCCACATCCCCTCCAACATTCATCATTATTTGTTCCTGTCATCTTAGCCAATCTGAGAGGTGTGTAGTGGTATCTCAGAGTTGTCTTAATTTGCATTTCTCTGATTAATAATGACTTGGAGCATCTTTTCATATGGCTAGAAATAGTTTTAATTTCTTCATCTGAGAATTGTCTATTCATATATTTTGACCATTTATCAATTGGAGAATGGCTTGACTTCTTATAAATTAGAGTCAATTCTCTATATATTTTGGAAGTGAGGTGTTTATTGGAAGAAGGTAGGTTATTTTCATTTTTAAAAATAATTTTATTGTTATTTTTAATTTTCACTTTGTCCACGTCCTCCCTCTCTCCATCTCTCCTTTTCTCTCTCAAGAGTTTTCCCTCCTAACAAAGGTAAAGAAGCCTTTATTAGGAGGGAAAACTCTTGAAGGAAGAAGGAAAAAGTAGCAAAACCAATGAACACATTAAAAAAAACCCCTCAGATTATATAGTGTTTTACATTTAGACCCCTGCAATTATGCAAAAAGAGCACAATATATGTCTTCTCATATTCTTTGAGGCTTGGACTTCATAATTTTGAAATGTTTCATTTTTATTTTAAGGACTGTTTGCACACATGAGGAAGGAATAGACTTTTTTTCTCCCTGTTCCTCTCAAAGAGCAAAATTAGGACCTAATCCTTGAAACACAGAAATTATGTGACCATAGATAAATCTTAGAAGCTTTCAGTCTCAGTTATCTCATTTAAAAATTGGGAATGATAATACTTGTACAACCAGCTCCATAAAAAATTTTCAATTTAAGAAATATTTACTAAGTATCTTTTTTGTGGAAGGCTTTATGGAAGTTCTGGATCTATAAAGATAAAAATGAAACTGTCACAACCCCCAAGTAGCTTAAAAACCATATGTTCACTTGTAAAATGTTATATAAATATGAGTTTTTGTTACTACAAAGGACAGTGACCCTTAAACTCTAAAGAGCTGTGATTCTGCTAACCAGATCTCTGTTACATTTAATAAAACTTTTCTAACAATGTAAATACCTGGCTTCTGTGGTAATAGTGCCCCATCACTTCTGAATAATAAATCTGAAATAAAATGGCTCTGAGACATTTTAGGTGGGATCCCTTTGGAAAGTATAGTGTTGGAATAGATTTACCCTCAAGTCAATTATTCTAATATCTATCTGAGGTAATATTATCTGTTCTCTTTAAAAAAAAAAAAAATATATATATATATATATATATATATATATATATATATATATATATATGTATTTAATCAGTAGGCTGATTTCAGAAAGGCTTGGAGAGACTTATATGAACTAAGTGAAGTGAGTAGAACCAAAAGAACATTGTACACAGCAACAAGAAGATTATGAAATGATCAATTCTGATGGACTTGGTTTTTTTTTTCAACAATGAGGTGATTCAGGTCAATTCCAATAAAGTTGTGATAGAGAGAGCCACATGCATCCAGAAAGAGGACTAAGGGGCTGAATGTGGATCACAATATAGTACTTTTACTTTCTTCTTGTTATTTGATTGCTTGTTGTTTGTTTTTTTTCTCTCGGTTTTTTTTCCTGTTTGATCTGACTTTTCTTGTGCAGCATGATAATTGTGGAAATATGTATAGAAGAATTGCATATGTTTAACCTTTATTGGATTACTTGCTATCTAGGAGAAGGGGGAGAGAAGGAAGGAGGGAGAAAAATATGGAAGACAAGGTTTTGCAAGGATGAATATTGTAGTTGAAAACTTTTTTTGGTGGGGGTAGTTGGTGGTGCAGTGGCTAGAGCACTACCCCAGAAGTCAGGAGGACCTGAGTTCAAATTTGATCTTAGATACTTAACATTTCTTAGCTGTGTGACCTTGGGCAAGTCACTTAACCCTAATTGCCTCAGCAAAAAAAAAAAAAAAAAAAAAAAAAAAAAGAAAACTATCTTTTGCATGTATTTTGAAAAATAAAAATATATTATTAAAAAAATAAAATATATATGTATTTTAAAGTTTCCTGAGCTCATTCTTCATCCACACACATGCATAGTACTATGTACAGAAGCTTTTTGCAAATTATTTGTTTAGATATATTGATATTTTTTTAAAAATCAGCCCACAACTTAAGCTGTTTTATTCTGTTGTATATTTTGAGACTAGAATGGGGAGGCTTGGATGCTACCTTTCTTAGTTCCAGGTACTATTTTGGCACTTTCACACTTTGAAATGAAATGAACAAAAGAATAATGCATTTATTGGATGCTTCTCATGTGCTAATTGCTTCAAATAGTAATAGAGAAATAAGATAGTCCCTTCTTTCAAAGAGCTCACATTCTTTTTGTAAAATGGTATTTTAATTTTCCAAATACATATAAAGATAATTTTAACAGTCATTTCCCCAAAACTTTGTGTTCCAAATTTTTCACCCTCCCTCTCTTATTTCCCCTATCCTCAAGACAACAAGCAATCTGATATAGGTTAAATATGTGCAATCCTTTTTTTTTTAGCTTTTTATTTTCAAAATATATGACAGATAAGTTTTCAACATTCACCCTTGTAAAACCTTGTGCTCCAATTTTTTTTCTCCTTCCCTACTCTCCACCCCTCCCTTAGACAGGAAGTACTCCAATATATATTAAACATGTGCAATTCTTCTATACAAATTTCCACATTAATCATGCTGTACACGAAAAATTAGATGAAAAAGGAAAGAAAATGAAAAGAAAACAAAAAGTAAGAAAATAACAAAAAAAGGTGAAAATACTATATTGTGATCCATATTCAGTCCCCGCAGTCTTCTCTCTGGGTGCAGAGATGGATCTCTCCATCACAAGACCCTTGGAACTGATTGGAATCACTTTGCTGTTGAAACAAACCACATCCATCAGAATTGATAATTGCATAATCTTGTGGTTGCTGTGTACAAAGTTCTCCTGATTCTTCTCATTTCACTTAGCATCAGTTCATGTAAGTCTCTCCAGGCCTTTCTGAAATCATCCTGCTAATCATTTCTTATAGAATGAAAATATTCCATAACATTCATATACCATACTTATTTAAACATTCTTCAACTGATGGACATCCACTACAAAAAGGGCTGTTAACAAACATTTTTGCATGTGGCTCCTTTTCCCTTTGTTATAATTTCTTTGGGATACAGTTCTAGTAGAGACAGTGTTGGATCAAAGGACATGCACAGTTTGATATTAGCTCTATAGTGCAATCCTTTTTTTTTTAATGTAAAAATGTTTTCCAGATTTATTGCTTCCTTTCTGATCTTGTTTGTATTAGGGGTTTTTTTTTTGTTATTTTTTAAATTTTTAAAAAATTTTATAATTATAAAATTTTTTGACAGTATATATGCATGAGTAGTTTTTTTTTTTTTTATAACATTATCCCTTGTATTCATTTTTCCAAATTTTCCCCTCCCTCCCTCTACTCCCTTCCCTAGATTACAGGCAATACCATACATTTTACATGTGTTATAGTATAACCTAGATACAATATATGTGTGTAAATCCAATTTTCTTGTTGCATGTTAAGTATTAGATTCCAAAGGTATACGTAATCTGGGTAGATAGACAGTAGCGCTAACAATTTACATTCACTTCCCAGTGTTCCTTCTCTGGGTGTAGTTGTTTCTGTCCATCATTGATCAACTGGAAGTGAGTTGGATCTTCTTTATGTTGAAGATATCCATTTCCATCAGAATACAGTATTGTTGTTGAAGTGTACAGAGATCTTCTGGTTCTATTCATTTCACTCAGCATCAGTTGATGTAAGTCTCTCCAAGCCTCTCTGTATTCATCCTGTTGGTTATTTCTTACAGAACAATAATATTCCATAACCTTCATATACCATAATTTACCCAACCATTCTCCAATCGATGGACATCCATTCATTTTCCAGTTCCTGGCCACTACAAAAAAGCTGCCACAAACATTTTGCCACATACAGGTCCCTTTCCCCTCTTTCGTATTTCTTTGGGATATAGCAGCAAGTGCAATCCTTTTAAATGTATTTCCATATTTGTTATATTTTGCAAGAAAAATCAGACTACATGGGGGAAAATATGAAAAAGAAAGAAACAAAAAGGTGAAAATATTATGCTTCAATCCACCTTTAGTTTACATAGTTCTCTCTCTAAAATGTGATTGGAATTTTCCATCCCAAATCTAATGTAATTGTCTTAAATTACTGCATTATTGAAAAGAATCAAGTTTATCACCGTTGATCAACACATAAGCTCCTTGTTACTGTGTACAATATTCTCTTGGTACTACTCACTTCACTTAGCACCAGTTCAGATAAGTCTTTTCTGGCTTTTCTGAAATCAGCCTGCTCATCATTTCTTAGAAAAAAATAATATTCCATTACTTCCACATACCATAACTTATTCAGCCATTCCTTAACTGATGGGCATCCACTCAATTTCCTGTTCTTTGCCACTACAAAAAGGGCTGCTATAAACATTTTTGCACATATGGGTCCTTTTCCCTTTTTTATTATCAAAGAGCTCACATTTTTATGACTCAAATAAAAAATTCTCTGACTTTTGTGTTGAGGAGCAAGAGGTATTTTGTCATCCTTAAAGCTGTGGAAATGACCCATTTATATGACAATTTTATTTTTTTCCCAGTTAATTATTTTATGTCCTTAGCAAATCTTGAATGAATTTGGCATATTGGCATATTTGTCCACATTCCCAATTCTGTAAAATTTTCTCAGTTTCTGGGAAGACTAGGAGATTATAATGATCCTCAAATATAAAGTTATGGAAGTTCAAGAACAGGAGGCATTTTACAAAGCTTTTCAGAGGGTATCTATTACTTCATACATTAAAAGGGATTTTCCCAACCAAGCAAATAGAAGGAAAGAAAATAAAGTGAAAATGGGAGTAAAAGGAAATGCAAGTATTTTCACTGAGACCTCCAATCCGTACAACTCTTGATTCATTCCCATGTCATCACCTCTTAATTAATATTACTTTCTTCTCTTTCTCATTTTGATCTCCTGGCAAACTATAAATTCTACCTTGTCCTTTCTTTTCAAATGCCTGGTTTCAATTCTATTATCAATCTTGATCTTCCAAGCCTCTAGGCCTTGTATTACTTCCACCATTCTGTCTTACTTACTGGGTCCACCACATATCTATGTCATATAAACTGTCCACAACTGTTCCCTTATGGAAATAAGGCAACCACTTTACACATCTCTGATTCACTGTCAGATTCCCCAGAGAGGATTATCTAAAATTTTTCAGCTCTCTTCAAATCTCCTATGGCTCTCCCTACCCCAATCCTCTCAGCTGAAAACCTTACCTAATTGAAAAAATTGAGGTCATAAAACTATATTACAAAACATTGATCATTCAAAACCACTTGGTACTGGATAAATAATATTATCCAAATACTGAATAATGGATCAGTGGAATAGGTTAGGTTTATAAGACACAATAGTCAGTGACTATAGTAATCTAGTGTTTGATAAACCCAAAGACTCCAGCTTTTGGGATAAGAACTATTTGACAAAAAATTCTTGGCAGAATGGCAGAAATTAGGCATTGATCAATATCTAACACCCTATACCAAGATGAGGTAGAAATGAATTTGTGATTTAGACATAAAGGATGATACTATAATCAAATTAGGAGAACAAGGGATAGTCTATCTCTCAGATCTGTGGAGAAGGAAGGAATTTATGGCCAAAGAAGAACTAGAGAACATTATGAAATGTAAAATGGGTAATTTTGATTACATTAAATTTAAAAGGTTTTGCACATAAAAATGTTTGTGGCAGCCCTTTTTGTAGAGGCAAGAAACTGCAAACTGAGTGGATGCCCAGCACTTGGGGAATGGTTGAGGAAGTTATGGTATATGAAGGTTATGGAATATTATTGTTTTGTAAGAAATGACCAGCAGGATGAATTCAGAAAGGCCTGGAGAGACTTACATGAACTGATGCTGAGTGAAGTGAGCAGAACCAGGAGATCATTATACACAGTAACAACAAAGATTATGTGATGAACAACTGTGATGGACTTGGCTCTTTTCAACAATGCAGAGATTTAAGATAATTCCACTATCTCAGGTCAGAAAATGCCAAACTCATCCAGAGACAGAACTATGAAAACTGAATGTATATCAAACCATAGTATTTCCACTTATTGTTGTTGTTTGCTTGTGTGTTTTTTCTCATGTTTTTTCCCCTTTTAATTAGATTTTTCTTGTATAACATGACAAATATGAAAAAATATTTTAAAAGATTGTATATATTTAACCTATTTTGCTTGTCTCGGGGAGGGGGAAGGTTAGGGAAGGAGGGAGAAAATTTTAGAACACAAAGTTTGACAAAAATGAATGTTGAAAACGATTTCTTTTTATTTTTTTGACTCTAATAATGTTTTTATTTTATTTTATATTTTATTATAGCTTTTTATTTACAAGATACATGCATGGGTAATTTTTCAGCATTGACAGTTGCAAAACCTTTTGTTCCAATTTTTCCCCTCCTGCCTTTCCCCCCACCCCCCCATGGCAGGTTGAGCAATACATGTTAAATACGTAAAACTGCATTTTGCTGTCATGTCAAGTAGAAAGCAGAAAACTTTTTGTTTTCTTTTCTAGAAATCTTTTCCAGCTGTATTTCTGTTTTTAAGGTGGCACAACTCTCGTAAAAAGTTTAAAATGGAAAGAAATCCTCTGCATACTTGAGCTTCCCTGGAGGAGAAATTGGAAGTCAGATACTAGAAAGTTGGGAAGGTGTGTCTAATGAAATAGCTAAGATTAAAAGTTCACTGGAAAAGATAGGGTCACCTTGAAATAATCAATATCAGGTCCCAATTTAAAAAAAAATATTATGGATTATGTAAAATTCAGTTTCCTGAATCTCAAAGATCTCTTAAAGTCATAAGCTGAATTTTAATCTTTACAGCTAATTGTAGGAAGAAATATAAAAACAGACAGCATCACTGCAGTTTCACAAATCCGTATCTCCGATGACTCGCAGCCTTTCTAAGATGGTAATCGACATTCTAAGAACTCCTAATCTAAATGACATTTTAATCGGCTAAATGACGTTTTAAGAACTCGGACCACAAAGAAAAAGAGAGCGCGACCCAGATGGGACTCGAACCCACAATCCCCAGCTCCGGAGGCTGATGCCTTATCCATTAGGCCACTGGGTCACCACACTGCTTTCGGTCTTGCAGACACCCCTTACGTGACGCCGTCAGTTCTGTCCACGCCTCTTGACGTTTCGTTTCCGTTGGCTCTCAGGCTTTAAGATCTCGGGACCACCCTCCCCCGCAGAAGCAGTCGTGATGGGCGGGCGCTGCTGAGTCCCAGTGGCCCAGAACTACAAAGACCATCAGCCTCTTGTGCTGTCAATCTCTTCCGGGCTTCTAGATAGGACTTTGCCAACCCTTTCTTCCCCGGCTGAAAGCTCTTCTTAGTTGGCCCCGACTTTGTTTTAAAGGCTACAGGAAATGAAATATTGGAAATGTTTTGGCCCTCAAAGGGAAGCCTCGGCTCCCTCAGAGGGCAACGTCCCCTTCCCCGACCCTTCCATATAAGCTAGCCGGAACTCAAACTGTATTTGAGTCATAAAACCTGAGTTCAAATCCTGCTTCTGTCGCCTGGCACTGGGCAATTTACCTGGGAGCTCATTTTCCTCCCGTGTGACAGGGGGTGAGGCTGAGGTGATCTCGACGGGCCTTCCCACGCTAAGCCTAGCGTCCTTTCTCCCTCTTCATTTAAAAAATGGACGCTGATGTGGTTGTTTATTTACATCAGTGTAATTTCCTCTAGTATCCCCGCTTCTCCCGAGAGCCCTATATAAAAAATAGATTTTAAGGCAAAAACCAATGTTTTTTAAAGAAAAAAAGGGGGGACCCGCCTAACTGATGGGAAAAAAGACTGAAAATAATGTGCAGTGTATGTGGCACGTACACTTGCGGCCTCTCACCTCTGCAGAGAGGTCTGCTCCTCTCTCCTCTCCACTCTCCTTTCTTGTGATTGTGCAACATTTCACTTTAGAGCTTTTCTTTTCAATTTTTTTCTGTTTTTTTTTCCAGTTACAATGTTGGAGTTACTGTTTGCATTATTTTCTTGCTTCTCTTTGTATTATGAATTTCCCTCAGTTCCTTACTTTATCGCTTTTGGACAGCGGGCAAAACCTTTTCTGGGGTTCGCCATGGAGTCAATTGTAAGCCCATAGACACCCAGGACAGGTCCAGCTTCCAGAGGAGCAGACCGGACCGGACCAACTGCTGGCGGAGCCTCCGCTTCCCCGGAATTATTGGCTTGGTTTGCTCAGTTTTGGATGTTGGCAAATTTTTCTCACTCGACTCAGACCACGTTTCACATCCCATCCATCACCAATCCAAAAGGCCTGGTACATTGTAAGCATTTAATCAATGCTTATTAATCATCTCAGGCATTTTGCCATCTGTTCTGCAGCCTCTTTCTTCCATTCTCCAACACCCTTTCTACTTTGTTCTCTGAAGACAGTAATCAATAACATAACTATTACTCCTGAAAAGGTGCAAAAATCCGTTGTCTTACAGCTTCTCTCCTGGTGATTCCCAGACCAGATTCTTCCCCCTGCACACGAGATGTTTCTCCCTACAAGAGGTAGATAGTATCTATGGAAAATGCAAACCTTGAGGGCAAAGTCTTACTTAGTATTTTATTCCCAGCCTCTGGCACATTATAGACACTTAATAAGTAGTTTTCATCCAATCATTGTTTCACATTGGCGCCTTCTGTTTTTATAGCACAGGAAGTACCTCTCATCCTGCCTTTATTTCCCCAGCAAGTCATCCAAGCACAAACCCGTTTAGAGTCTGACAGTAGGGGAAATATTCCAGGCCTAGTGTTCCTCCTCTGCCATGTAAAGGGATAGGTGTATTTTCTTAACTCTTTGATTATTATATCATTCATTTTTGTTCTATTTACACTGTTTTAGTTATCTGGCAAATTGCTTTACATTGTCCATCAGTTTATATGTCTTCTCATATTTCTTCCTAAATTGCAGTAAGAAATCCCATTATATTCATGTTTTTCCACTGGATTTTGCTAGGCCTTCATATACAGCCTCTCAATTTTATGCCTAGTATTAATTTTATTTGAAGTGGAGGCTATCTGCCAAAACATACTCACAGACTCTATAGATACAATTATGAAATATTTTTTACACAAAATGGATCCACATAATTGGAGGAATATTAACTATGAAGTCAATTAAGTTACTTATTTAGTGCCATGATAATCAAAGGATTCATCTATTATATAGATCAAAAAGTAACAAAGTTCATCTCAAAAAACAAAATGGTGAAGAATTTCAAAATATGTAATGGGAATAAAGTAGGAAGTAAAGGAATCAAGCAATGCCAGATATCAAACTATAGTGTAAACTATAACAAAACAATTTAGAACTCAATTAGGTGTACAATGTACCAAAGCAAATTAACACAGTGCTGGAACTCGGTCTTCCCAGAAATCAGCGGGAGTCAGGATCACTAAACGTCTTTATTCTAGTTCTTTTACCATCACCTCCAAGGCCAGGTCACGAGTGCGAGAGAGCGTGAGTTCCACCATCCAAGTTTCTCCTCCTCCTCCCACACACGTCACTCCCCCCTCTTTGTCCCACCAATCAAGTCAGCACAGAACAGCTGGGGAGGGTCAACCTTCAAACAAGTTAATAGGGAACCGTCCAATTGGCAATTAGTCTCACGTGCTTCATTATCCAAGTGCATTGCTCAGTTCTAGCCCTTTACAACACAGAAACCGAGAGTTTGATAAAATCCAAAATCCCAGCTACTGGGGCAAGAACTTAGTATTCTGTAACAACTGTTGGGAAAATTAGAAAGTAGTATGGCAGAAACTAACTATAATTCAACATCATTATAGATAAGCTCCAGATGGGTACATGACTTAGTAAGGGTGACCTTATAAATTAGAGGAGCAAGGAAGAAATTACCCATCACATCTATTGATAAGAAAGAGTGTTCTTGACCAATAAAAGATAGAGAACTTTTGATTAGATAAAAAATAAAAATGTTTTTGCAAAGTAAAATCAATGAGACTAAAATTAAAAACAGGTAAATGGATGGAAAAACATTGAAACAAGCTTCTCCTCAAGGTTCTAGTGTACCTTGAGGAATTGTAAGTATTTTTCTTTCATCAGCATCCTAAGCCCCCATTGGCTGTGCTCTCCCTATTTTAGAGGGCAGTAACTAGCACCTCAGTTTCATTTAATTAAACATCAGGTAGCTTTTACAAAGGAACATTTACTTGGCAGATTTAGTAAGAACAAATACATAAATATTTCAATTTAGCTCATCTCTTATTAGTCCATGAACTTCATGTCCAAGGACAGCTTTTGTTGTGCTGGTATCCCAAAGATAATTTCAAATTATTGCTCTGTGTTCCTCACGATCTCGTGCTATGCTGGCTACTTAGTTTTCTGGATTCCCAGATTTCTATACCTCTTACTCCTGACCCTTGAAAATCTCCCAAAATCAGACTCTACTCTGAATCTATAATGGAAAAGAAAGAATGAAAAGGCCAAAGAGGCCTTGGGGGAAGTCGGGGAGGAATATAACTTCCATAGGGAGAGAGGGGGTGTCTCATCTAAAATACAAGTGCCTTTCCCCTAAGTCCTCTAAGATCCCTTCTGTTCTAAAGCAATGATTCTATAACTCAATGAACTCTCTACAGAACTTTCCTGATTTCTACAGCTATCATGCTTTCCCCATAGATCATTAACATTTGCATACATATTATTCACCCTCTCCCCATAAGATGTAAGTTTCTTGAAGACAGAACTGTTTCATTTTTGTCTTTATATTTGCAAAGCATTTTAAAAACCTGCCTTTTGAGTCAAATTAAATATCAAGAAATATTATTTCCCCAGCCTCAAACCTTTCCAGACTTTTCCCTTTAGGAAGGTAAAACAAAACAAAACAAAACAAAACAAAAAAACAATAGCTAAGATCTTCCTTTGACTTGGAGTAAAGGTGATAGCTTTTATCAAGGTGGTGAAGCCTTACCTAGAACAAAGCTTAAACTGTAGTTCACATCCCACAAAGGGTCATATAACTGAAAGTGGGGATTTCAAAGAATTTAGAAACACCAAAAGATATCAAATATTTTGTCAAGATTCAATTCTTTTTTATATATGACTATAAATGTCTTTAACTTCTTCATCTGAAAATGTTTTTCATTTAAAAAATGTAATAACTTTTTATTTTCAAAATACATGCAAAGATAGTTTTCAACATTCACCCTTGTAAAACCTTGTGTTCCAATTTTTTCTCCCTCCCTTCCTCCACCCTCTCCCCTAGATAGCAAGTAATCCAATATAGGTTAAACATATACAATTCTTATAAACATATTTTCACATTTATCATGTTGTACAAGAAAAATTAGATCAAAAAGGGGGGAAATGAGGGAGGGAAAAAAGCAAGCAAACAACAACAAACAAGGTGAAAATACTATGTTGTGATCCACATTTAGTCCCCATGATGCTCTTTCTGGATGGCTCTCTCCATAATAAGTCTATTGAATTTGACCTGAATCACCTTGCTGTTGAAAAGATCCAAGTCTATCACAGTTGATCATTTTGTTGCTGTGTACAATGTTCTCTTGGTTTTACTTAATGCAGTTAGCATCAGTTCATGTAATCTCCCCAGGCCTCTCTGCAATCATCCTGCTGATCGCTTCTTATAGAACAAAAATATTTCATTACATTCATATGCCATAACTTATTCAACCAAATTCCCAACTGAGAGGCATCCACTCAGTTCCTTGCCACCACAAAAAGTGCTGCTTACAAACATCTTTGCACAAATGAGTCCCTTTCCCTTTTTTATAATCTTTTTTGGGATACAGATCTAGTACAGATACTGCTGGATCAAATTTGATAGCTATTTGGGCATAGTTACAAATTGCTCTCCAGAATGGTTGCATCTATTCACAACTTCACCAACAATGTATGTGTCCCAGTTTTCTCATATCCCCTCCAATATTTATCATCTTCTTTTCTTGTCATCTTAGCCAATCTGAGAGATGTGTAGTGGTACCTCAGAGTTCTCTTAATTTGCATTTCTTTGATTAATAGTGATTTAGAGCATTTTTATATGACTATAAATTGTTTTAATTTATTTGTCTGAAAACTGTTCATATCCTTTGATGATTTATCAATTAGAGAATGGTTTTTATTCTTATAAATTTGAGTCAATTCTCTACATATTTTAGAAATGAAATCTTTAGCAGAACTCTCGTATGTAAAATCACCCCCTCCCCAATTTTCTGTTTCCCTTTCAATCTTGATTGCATTGGTTTTGTTTATACAAAACCCTTTCATTTTTATATGATCAGAATCATTCATTTTGCATTTCATAATGTTCTTCAGTTTCTCTTTGGCCATAAATTCCTCTCTTCTCCACAGATCTGAAAGGCAGACTATCCTTTGTTCTCTTAATTTGCTTATAGTATCCCCTTTTATGTCTAAATCATGAACCCATTTTGATCTTATCTTGATATAGGATATTAGGTCAATGCCTAGTTTCTGTCACACAATTTTCCAATTTTCCCAGCAATATTTATCAAATAGTGAGTTCTGATCCCAGAAGTTGAAATCTTTGGGTTTACCAAACACTAGATTACTATAGTCATTGACTATTATGTCCTGTGAACCTAACCTCTTCCACTGATCAACTATTCTATCTTTTAGTCAGTACCAAAATAAGCAAGCACATCTATCTCATGACTATGCAAATTTCCTTTCATCTTTAATAAATGACAAAATCATACATATTCTCTAAAGAATTGTTTTAAAATAAATTTCTTCATGATTTATTTTTGGCAAATGTTTGATTTTATATACCTATATTCCTGAGGTTGAGTAAAAATATCTTGAGCAAAAAAAGGATCATAAGTGAAAAGGTTGAAATTGTCCTGACTTAGAATGATAAAAGCCATGATCTGCCTGAGGAAAATATCTTCTCTTTTGAAAATCAAGCTTAAGATAACAGGAAGAAACTCTTAAGGGTAAGTAGTCCAGGAAGGAACTAAATAGTAACAATTCTGGAATATTAACCCCAAACTTCATTTTAACATATAATGATCTTTTCTTTGAATCTTTTCAAAATTTCATATAAATGTTACCTCAAGTTTTCTTATTGTAGGGTATGGGGAATGATGTCAATTTGTACATCTCTCTCCAAGCTGGAAATGACTTAAAGTTTGATACTATATTAAATAAAATTTAATTTTATTAAATTATTAATTTAATTAATAAAATTTAAAGTTTGGGGCAGACTTAAGCCTAAATCATATTAATATATTTTTTCTTCTTTAGCAGCATCCAGAGTATTAATAAGGTAGCAGAGTATAAAGTATATAGTTGGCATTTGCATCAGGAAGATCTAGATTCAAGTTCTGTCTTTGAAACATACTAATTTATGTGACCCTGGTAAGTGACTTTATCTCTCAGTACTTGAGTCCAGAGAATGTGCCAAACTGCCTTCAGAGAAGAAGTTTCCTTACTGGAAAGTTCCTTTTATAATGGAAACACAAGATTCTTCCCTTTTCCCCTAATACTTACCATAATACCTAGCTAATAAATGCTTAAAATGTTTATTGAATATTTCAAATAAAACATGGGCATGGTGCAATTTCTTCATCTTATTCTCTCCCTTATTCTCCATTCACTTTCCAGATTTGCTATCCAAAACCAGTCTCAATGAAAATGTATTGGTTTATACCAGAAATAGGCAGGGTAAGAAATTAGTTCAAATTTTTATGTTTAATTTAATTTAATTTATTTTAATTAAAGCTTTTTAATTTTCAAAAGATATGCATGGATAATTTTTCAACATTAACCCTTGCAAAATCTTGTGTTCCAATTTTTCTCCCTCTTAGCCTCTATCCCCTGTCCTAGACAGCAAGCAATCCAATATATGTTAAACATGGCAAAAATATATCACATTTTTTAAAAAGCAATTAGATAATTACTTATTTTTCAAAGGCTTTCATTGGTTCTGAATCTATACTTCCTAACATAGTATCTAATCTATACTATCTAACATAGTATTTTTAAACCCATGAAGTCTTTAAGAGTGGGAGATTTAATGCACATGATACAAAACTTCCTAATTAAAAACATAATTGCTATATAAAGGTTTGAAATATGGACAATGCACTGTTTAACATGTTATCTATTATTTCTACATTAGGTATAGTACCTTTTTCTGGAAATCTCATCAGAACAATAGAAATTTGTATTTCAAACACAAATTTATTGCTGAAAAACTTTGTGTTGGTTATGAGTTACTCCAAGATCACATTAGAAATTGAGTTTGAAATCTATGAAGCTAAATTATCAGTAATAGTATCAGTATAGTATGAGGCACTACATGACCACATTTTAAAGGGTGAGAGAAGAAGACAAAAATATAGGCATTGAAAATTTAGGGGAAAAAAGCTTTAATTAAGCCAGTTGTGCCCAGCGCTATTCTGGAATAACTAACTATAGTAAGAGAATGCAATTTAATCAAACATTTAGTAAATATCTACTATGTGTAAAACACTTTACAAGGAATGAAGGAACGATGGAATAGAGGGAAGAAGGGAAAGAAGAATTAGGGAAGGAGAGGAGGGAAGAAAAGAAGAAAGGAAAGAAAATAGGAAAGAAGGGAGGGAAGAAGGAAAGAAATTGTTGTTCACCCTTCATTTTGAAAGAGGACCATTGAAATCACTGGATGATGTCTTAACTTATGTGAATCGAGTTTGAGTGAAGCAGAAAGTTTTTAGCCTCACTTGCCCAGAATCATCAAAGTCAAGTGTCAGGACAAAAGTCAGCATGACTGCACATGGCCCAGAATGCAGTGGATGACCTTGACATCTTCAATGTCTGACCAAGCTCTAAGTGCTCTCAGTACCTGCTTCAGTTACTTTTATGGCTCTTGGAACAAATTGTTTTCCACCAGGGAAAGTCTTCATGTACATGGGAGTAGACATTTTCTTAACTCATATGTGGGCTTGCTTGAGGCTCAGTTATCTTCAATCTGATTTAGCCCATCTGTTGGGACAGTTTTACTGGGGTATGGCTCCTGCATATGCCACAGTTGCTTGGAGCCACAAGTGAGGGATGGGTGAAAGGTGGGCACCAAAGGTAGATGAGCAGTCTTGAAAGGGTTCAGTAAGCCCTCATACCAGAGGGGTTAGTTCTCCCTGAACACCCCACACATCTTGAGGAAAGAAATAAACATTTATGGAGTTCCTGCTATGTGCTGGGCATATATTATTTTTTTGATTGGATTTCTTCAAACATAGTACTATGCATGTTCTGGAACCAGGGACTAAGCATAGAAGGTTAGCTTTAGGAGCTAGCTTCCAAGAACAGAGCAAAGAACTTGGACTGAGGCTGCCAAACAATTATGTAGGACCTGAAGGAAGATATGGAAAAGAGTTAATCTATCCAACTCTTCACCTTCCCTCTGTTGGTTGTAAGAGCTCATATCCCCTCTCACTATGTTTTTGTTTATTTCTATTGACATAGAATTCATGGTCAGTCATAACTGCTTTGATCCAGAAAAGCAATGGTAGCTCTTTAACTTGAAGTTAATGAATTGTTTTGATTTTAGTAGTATCTTAGTAATTGTGTAAATTTCCCCAAAGCAGAATTTAAGTTGGACCCCAGATTTTCCTCTGCCATATACTAAAAGGAAGCTCTTACTTGTGGTGATTTTAATGAAATTAGGGGCCCCAGGCCAAATTCCAGCCTTGAATGGGAAGAGGAAGAAAGGATGAAATAGTGGAGACTAATGGTGGAGTGAGAAAGTCTCAACCTCTTGGACCACCAAATGAGAAGAGAAAAGCTTAGTCTAAGAAGAATCAGTCCCTTCCCTTTTTAAAGGGGAGAGAGAATAGAAGAGCAAGACCTCAGCCAGACCATCTCCACAGAAAAAGATAAGAAATCTGTTTTGAGGTATGTTGAATTTAAGCTACATGTTAGGTATTCAATTCCAGATATCCAAAAGGCAGCTAAAGATGTATGATCATAGTTCAGTAGACTGGCTAGAACTGGATATGTAGATCTGAAAATTATTTGCATAGATGAATTTAATCTCATGGGACTAAATGGGATAATTGAGCATATGAGAACTGATAAGATCACAGAATAAGAGAATAAAGAAACAAAATTAAAGAATTAAAGAAAATTAAAGAAATTAAAAAAGAGACAAAGTTTTGGAAGATGCCTCTGGTAGATGTAGTGTTCTTGTTGGTTTTCTGAAGGTCTCTGGGGCAGCCTTCTTTTCAGTGGAGTAATCACCATGAGAATAGCCAGGTGTTAAAGTCCAAATCCTTTATTTTCTCCTTTGCCTGGTACACAGCTAGCTTTCTCATGGCCTTCAGAGAGGACTTGGTTTCAGTGGAGAAAATGCAGGAGGAGGAAAGCCTGGCAACAAGAAACTGATGATCATATAAGCCCTGCCCGACTTATGTACTCTACACTGAGTATAAACCAATCATTATATCACTAGGAAACCATTATTTGTTGTAAAATTAAATCAATCATACTGAACTTAGAGAACTATTAAGCACCATGCTACACTAGACAACTATTGTCTTTATCAATTCCACTGAGTTAGCACCTTGTAAGAATCCTTGTTTCAAGTTCAGAGTTCTGGCCCATAACAGTTAGGGGTTGTAATGTGATGAAGAACCAGCAAAAGAGCTTGAAGAATAGTCAAACAATTAAGAGAATCAAGAGATATCTGGGCCACAATAACCCAAGAAGAAGGAGTATGCAGAAGAAGATGCAATGAAGGTTTGGCAATGAAGAGATTAGAAATAGCTTTGGAGAAAGCAGTTTCAGCTGTCTGATTAGATTGGTAGCCAGATTGCACAGGATTTAGAAAAAAGGGAGAGGAAGGGGCAGCTAGGTGGCACATTGGATAGAGCACCAGCCTTGAATTCAGGAGGACCTGAGTTCAAATCTGGTCTCAGACACTTAACACTTCTTAGCTGTGTGACCCTGGGCAAGTCACTGAATAAAACAAATCCCCAGGTTGACTAAATCAAAAAAATGCATTTCTTTTGATTTTAATTCTATTACTTTTCTGTGAGGTTGTGAATAGCATTTTTCATCATCAGTTCTGTGAAATCATGTTTTGTCATTACATTGACTTGCATTTTTGTACTATATAAATTGCTTTTCTATTCAGTTCACCATGCATTAATTCATAAATCTCTTCCCCATATGTTTCTCTGAAATCATCCTTTGCAAATTTCCCTCCAGTGTAATAATATTCCATTACTTTCATATGCAATAATTTTTTCAACCATTCCTCAATTGATGTCACTCCTTTAATTTTCAGTTTTTGGATGCAACAATAAATGCTACTATACATTTTTATGCATGTAAGTACTTTCTTATTTAAATTTTATTTTCAAATGAACATCTATATTTCCTTCTTCCCTCCCCCCCCATTACCAAACCCAAACCCTTTTCACAAACATGAATAGTAAAGCAAAAAAATATCTTCTTTGACCATATCCAAAAAATATATCTCAATCTGTACTCTGAGTCCATCACCTCTCTATTGAGAGGTGAGCAGCATGTTTCATCATGAGTCTTCTGATTGTGGTTGGCCATTGTGTTGATCAGAGTTTTCAAATCTTTCAGAAAATCCTATGGACAGCATTAAAATGCTAAAAGATATGACATCAGAAGATGATTCCCTCAGGTCTGAAGGGCCTGGAATTCTATGATCTATGATATCACAAAGAATTAGACATGACTAAACAACAAGAAAAAGTGGTATAGCGGGATCACAAGTTTGTATGTGCAACCCCCTGGTTACAATTCCAAATTGTTTTCCAGAGGTCCTGAACCATTTTATAGCTCTATCAACCACTGTTAATTCTCATTGTGCTTATCCTTTCTCATTCCCTCCAACAATTATTTTCCTTTTTGTTGTGGTTGTTTTTATCTTTGTCAATTGATATTAGGAGTATTAAAATTTTAAATTGCACGAAGATTTTTTTGGGGCATCTTGTATATACTTTATCACAACAAATAATTGTTTCACCAATAAAGGGACAATGTAGCTTTATCTATTTATTTATTTATTTTACAAAATTATTCATTGTAAAAGTGCTTACTATAATAGAGTTTTTTATTTATATATTTATTTTCAGTCTGGTACAGATATCTTTATATTACTTAACTGGTCCAGGAAACTAGCTTCCAAAGTAAGGGGTTGGGTTTAGATGATCTCTAAGAATCTCTTCCAACCAGAAGATGCTTTGTCTCTGTGTATAGTATGAGAATTTTTAATGTAAAGAATTGATAAGAAGACTAATTCATTTATGGAAACAGAAACCTAAAATATAGGGACATCACACACACACACACACACACACACACACACACACACACACACACATACACAAACCTTGAATATATTATATATTATAAAATAATGACATCATCTGGTGAAGTGTGATACTGCAGCCCAGAATCTTACACAAGTAGAGTACAAATTTACAATTATAAAAGGAAGAGAAAGCCTGTGAAATAGAAATGCTGAATCAGTGGATTCCAATGTCTAAAAGAAATTACTAGTTTTAAGTAGGATCTCAAAGAAAGAAGAAAGTTTAGGGAAAACGAATTCTTCAATAGCAACAACACCTACCATTGCTTGTAGATTACTAATGGACAACAGGTCATTGAATTTGTCATTCTCTTAGTTGTTCCTTTATTTTGTAGAAGTTTTTGTCCTAACAAACTTATCTCTAATTTTCTAATTAACCCCAGAGGAAAATAGGACTTGTTTTATACTGAATTAGGTGGAATTATTCTGGAAAGCAAGGAGTACTTGTGTTTAATCTAGAAAGCCCAAAGGCTGCTTTTTCTTTATCCCTTGTTGTATAAATGGTTAGAATGCCAATGCTGGAAGATGTTGAGAGGAGCTATGGGCCCCTAGGTGGCTCAGGGTACTACATCTAAAGTGAAGAAGAATTGAGTTCAAATGTAAACTCAGAGACTCTCTGAATCTATCCAATAAAAGAAAAGGAAACTTATTGTAGGAAATTATCCCTTTGGTATATACCACTCACAATAAGGTGACTTCATTTCAGAACTATTCCTGCCCCAAGCCCAAATTCCCACTAACCACAAATTCATCCCCAGTTAGTCCACAAAGCAGAAATCAAGTAATTTGTTGCTAATCCTTGAGATTCAACCACTCGTCTTTAATTAGGTATGACTGAGTCTCTAAATGCCTATAGTAATTTCTGACATCTTCCCTAGGGAAAGTCAGTCCTGGTCTCAACCTCAACAGTTTGATAGGGAAACCTCTGCTACAGAATTAAGATGTTTCTTCCACAAATATGTGTCCTGATAGAGACACAGATATACTAAACATTAGAGCTGATGATTGTGAATATTTATTTAAAGAGCTGACTCATTTGTTATCCCTTTACAGCTTTTCAATATTCTCTTAGAGAGTTTGTAACCTACTAATAGTGGGTTACAAATCCATCAGCTGAGAATGGGGAAGGGTCCATTTATTGGCCATCACTTTTTCTCAATCCTAATTTCTTCTTGATTTATCTCCTATATTTGACACCTTTGATCACTCCCTTTTCTTAGATATTCTCACCTCGCTGGGCGTTCAGGATACTGATATCTCCTGGTCCTCTCTTGTCTAATCTCAACTCTCCTATCACAAAGCCAAAAAATAGCCTTTTATCTATTTTTAAAAAAATCAATCAGTCTATATATCTGGAAGGAGAAAATCCTCAGAGTTTCTGGCTAAAATAGAAACAATTGCTTTCTGAGTCATCAAGACCTAAATAACGACCAAGGTAAGTTTGGACTGGGACCTATTGTTGGCCAATCAGTGAAAGTCAGAGTGATTTAGGTTTAAGGCATGGTGAAGAAGAAGAAGAAGAAGAAGAAGAAGAAGAAGAAGAAGAAGAAGAAGAAGAAGAAGAAGAAGAAGAAGAAGGAGGAGGAGGAGGAGGAGGAGGAGGAGGAGGAGGAGGAGGAGGAGGAGGAGGAGGAGGAGGAGGAGGAGGAGGAGGAGGAGGAGGAGGAGGAGGAGAAAAAAAGAAAGAAAGAAAGAAAGAAAGAAAGAAAGAAAGAAAGAAAGAAAGAAAGAAAGAAAGAAAGAAAGAAAGAAAGAAAGAAAGAAAGAAAGAAAGAAAGAAAGAAAGTCCATAAACCCCAAGATATCTTTCCAAGTTTTAGTAATCAAAATTTATATCCCTTTGGGCAGAATACCTGAAATTAGTGGTATGGTTTCCTATGTAGAGAGCAGGAGAGGAGAAAGAGAAGGGAAAAGAAAAAGAGGGATGAAGGAAGAAACAATTCTGCCCAACTGGAACTGGCCAGTTGGATCTCCAACGAGGCAACTACTCTTTCTCAGAATTTTTCTTTGTCCTTCATTTTCAAAGAGAACCACAGCATCGGGAAGGCAATGTCATGACTTGAAAGTGAATTGCATTAAAGTGAGGCAGGGCTGTGCAAAATCACCAGTTTCACTCTCCTGCGGGGCCATCTGAGACCAATGGCATAATATAGATTAGGATAACTAGAAGCGGTCCCCAACAGACAGAAAGGTGGAATAAGGTAGAAAACACTGATTTTCCTAATTTCCCCACAAACAATATAAAATAATTCTCCAGAGCAGACTTTAAGTGGAAGAAATAATTAAAAGTCAGAGTAAAGCAGTGTCCACCAAAGACAATTTGGGTGGACCTAGGAAAGACTTCATCTCTAATGCAGGATGAAGATAGAGGGAGGGAAACAGTCTGAAACTAAATGTAACAAACTTTTTTTAAATGTTAAAATTATTTAACTGATTTCTATTTAATAACCATAAAATGTCCTATTTTCAGTTTTTCTGTATTTTTCTTCCCATGTAGATTTTGTTTCCTTCTCACTCCTTTTTGTATCATAGTAATTGGTATTTTTTTGATCAAGTGGGGCATAAAAGCCTGGAGTCAGGAAAACCCAAGTTTAAATCTGAAGTAAGCTGTGTGACTGTAGGTTCTTAATCTTCAGTTGCCTCATTTGTAAAATGAACTGGATTAAGTAAATGGCAAACCATTCCACTATCTCTGTCAAGAAGACCCCAAATAATATCACAAAGAGTCAGACATGACAGAACAACAAATCTAACGAATTCTGGACATGATATATATTTAGATAATCTAATCTCTCATTTTGAGAACAATTTTCCAAAGGTTAAAGGTCATTTAAATTCAATTTAATAAACATTTATTAAATATCTATTTTGTGCTGACAAAAACAAAACAGTCCCTACTCTCAAGGAGCTTATATTATTTGAGAGGAATACAACATGTAAATAGCAAATACAAAGTATAGTCAAAGCAATGAGTACCAGAGCTTTAAGCATGCCCAGAGCGCTTTTTGTAGATTTCTGAAGTCTAGGCTATCTAAAAAAAAAAAAAAATTCCAGGTAGAGAAAGCCTAATTTTATTGAAGACAAGGTCCCACATACGTCAATGACTACTCTGACTTTTTCTACCTAACTCCCACAATTGTGTTCCCTCAATTTTATCCTTTATTATTAATGACAAAAGCACATTTACATATCTAATGAAATGGGTGTACTTGTTTATTTTTACATAAAGAATTAAATCTTGGTGGGTTTTTTTTTTTTTTTTTATATTGTAGGATGTAGAGTTTTCAGAAACCTTTTTAATGTCAATTTTTTTGTGATTCCCCCACATTCAGTTATGCAATCCCTTATGGAATCACAAACCACAACTGAAGAACCTTTGGCATATAGTACCAAGGTCCTACCGAATTTTAAATCCAAAGTTCCCTGAGCTTGTATCCTAGCCATTGGACTTCTCAGGGCTTCCCTGATAGGCTGACTGCAACACTCACCCTGTATATTTGTGCCCCCAAGGTTGCCAAAGCTTGAGTCTGGGTCCAGGGACTCTGCCTGCATTTAACACTAAAAAGGACAAACAAAATGGACCAAAACCTCAAGCCTATTTCTTGGGTCCATAGGTGCCAAGCCAATATGGGAAGTAGAATCAGAAATTAGAGCTTTGTCCATGTCCATGTCCTGTTCAAGTCATATTTACATAAAACAAGTTTACATTTTCTTCTTCTCCTTTCTTTAAATTCAGTTCAATTAACCAAACATTAAGCTCCTACTGTCCATAGAGTACTCTGCCTAAGGATAATGAGCTCAGATTTTATGAACTAGGACATGTAGATCAACTTCTCATTTCTCATGGGAACTCCATGTATTCCTGACAGATGGTAATCCTGATTATGGTTTATTACCCATAGTGACAAAATGTTTATTCCCACATGAGTCAAGTCCTTACACTGCTAGGCAGCCCTACTTTTTAGAAATCTTTCCTATTTGGAGCAAAGATCTGGCCAACAGATCTTTAGCGGTTAGAGGGTCAATCTCATTAATAACAATTCACATTTACAAATCGTTTAAAGGTTGAGCATATGTTTTTAAGCTTTTTAATAGCAGGGGCAGTTTTATCTTTAATAATTGTAGCTCCATTTATAATAATTGTATAATTGTAGCACCACAGTGTTTTGCAGTCAATAACATTTATTGAGAGTCTACTATGTGCTAGACATTGTATTAAGCACGGGGGAAACAAAAAAGGCAAAAGGAAAACAATATATGAAAAGACATTTGTGGGTATGATGAAATCCAGAGACCTTTATTAGTTATATGAGAGTCCATAGACATGAAACTTCATATAAGTCAGATTGTATACATTCAAATATATATATATATATATATATATGTATATTTACACACATACACATATGTATTGGTTTTGCCAATTTTTTTCCTTTTCATTAAAAATTTCTTTTTGATTATATTTTTATTCTTTTTATTATGTTTAATATGTATAATATAAATACTATATAAAAATAATACAAATTAAATATAATATATATTTACATATAAAAAAGGTTCTGAGAGAAGAATACAAGGAGAAATGTAGGTATAGATAAAAATAGATCACAATAAATTATTTTAAAAAAGAGAAACAAACTTTAAGTTATCCCTTGGTCTTCTCTAGGGTCATTTTCTTCTGTTATACTGAATCTAAGATCAGGCCTAATGATTTAATCCTTTCAGTTAAATTCTACCTTCAGAGCTGCTTTTATGATTGATGTGTGCCTCACCTGGTCTACTACTTTACCCAAGTCCCAGCCATATTTCCCTTTAACTATCTTTTCTCCATTTTGCCAGTTGACTTGCTTTGCTTGGATAACAAATCCCCCCTCTCCCCATATACACACCATTTTTTTTTCTTTCCTTGACTCCTTTTCCAGTCTGGAGTTATTCTCAAATCAACACTGCTATTATTATTTTGAAGAATATGTCACTCCATGATTTCATTGATCATATCTCTAGTTCTCCAAATGAACATATCCCTCCCTGGTAGATATGTCACCTACTTCTATTAAATGCTAGATTTTAAAATGTAAACTCCTTGGAGACCAGAACTTTTACCATTAGTATTTGTATCCCAAGCTTGGTACATAAAAAGAACTTGATAATGTTTTCACATTCATGCATTAGTTGATACTGCCTGAGAAGTTTCCATATTCTTTCACCATTCTGTTAATGACTTCTGGGCATTTTAAAATGTGTTCCCTTTTCTTCAGATCATGGGCCATGATCTAATTCTTCCAACTGAAAATAAAAGGGGAAAAGAGGGGAGCCCATCCCCATCATCTTAGGGAAAAAAGAGTAGATAGAGGGTCATTTTGCATTTTGCTCTTTCCAATGATCAGTTCAGTGAGTGATTCCTAGTTTTCCCAAATGCTGCCTCTTATTAACATAAATGGAGGTGGAGAATTGAGAGAGGAAAGCAAAGGCTGAAAGCTCAGCTTTAGAGACTGCCAAAGTAGATGCCATCAGAGAGAGCTTTCTGGCTTCTCTGCCTGCTCAAAAAAGTAGGAAGGGTGAAATGCAGGGGGGGGGGGGGAAGGAAGAGAGAAAAGGTTAAAAAAAAAAAAGGCAAAATGCAGAGAAGAGACAGAAACAGGGAGACAGAGAGAAAGAGAGAGACAGGAGACAGAGACAGAGAGACACAGAGAGAGGAGAGAAAGAGAGAGAAAGAGGAGACAGAAAGAGAAAGACAGAGAGAGAAGACAGAGACACACACACACACACACACACACACACACACACACACACACAGAGACAGAGAGAGAACACAGAGAGAGAGACAGAGAGAGACAGAGAGACAGAGAGAGATTAGAGAGAGAGAGGGGGGGTCAGGGGGAACCAGCAGGCTGATGTATCAAAAGGGATCGCTGAGTGGCTGCCTCTCGGGACCTTTGCACAGGCTAGGCGCACAGAATGCAAACGCAGGACTGGCATTCCAGGCGGCTTGTGGTGGCCCTGCGGGAGCTGTCCGGAATCGCCTCTCTGCTAAGCTCCCAGGCTCTGACTTGGCCGCGGGGTGCTAGCGTGCCTTGAGAACGGGATGCTGTACCTGAGCCTGCAGGGAAGCCTCCTCAGAGGTGTCTGCGATTGCAGGCTGAAGCTGGAGCATCCTACCAAGGGGAAGAGGAAAATAATCCCTCTGAATGTCTGCAGAATCTGGCAGGAGCAGGGGTTAAGTGGAGCAGGAGGGGAGCAGAGTCACGAGAGATCTGGAAACATCTTCATGCTTCCCGTTGGTCTCAGAGAACACCCGAGGCACAAAAAGATGGGTCCATCTCTCCTTAAAATCACATTTCATGGATGAGATGAAAATATGGGATGCAGGCAATAAAGGCAGACACAGGCAGTCTCTGGGGGGAAGGTGTTTTTGTTTTCTTTTGGATGTTTCCTTTGATTCTCTGTCTCCTGAAAAAATAGCTTCTGTAACTGCACAGGGCAATTTACTTTAGATTATTTTTCCACATGGAAATTGAATGAGTTCAGGAGCGTTTAACCCAAATATCAATCTTTCTCATGACGACAGATGGTGATAGTTGATAGTAAGGAATTGGATACAGACCAAAGCTTTATTCAGCTGTGCCTGGCACAATATTTAACATACTGAGTCAAAATAGATCTTTTTTGGAAAACAGGAACTATAACCATTCCTGGGGAAAGGGGGTTTTAAAAAGTAGATCAAGGTTGCAAAGAGGCCTTGTAGCACTAAATACTTAACACTAAGGGGGAGAGAATGCATTTTTTTAAAAGCCAAAAAATTAGTTAAAAGGAAGGGGAAAAAGGAAAAAAAAAAAGAAAGGAAAAGTAAAGGAAAAAAAGAAGAAAAATAAAGGAGCCAGTTCCCAAGACTGTTTGATCAGCCTAATCTCTGACATTAATGGAAAGATGAGATTGAGTAATTAAGGAGGACAAGTTGATCAATTTCATTGCCATCCTGTTGTTTGCTCATCAACTCATTCATAAGATTTGGTGAAAACTGTTAATTTGTTTGTGTTAACATCATTGGAGCCCTTTTTCTAAATAAGTAAAGAAAGAAAAAAAAAATAAGTCAAGGAGATAGATAGCTCAGGATAGCCAGGAGATTTGTGGATCTTCTCTACATCTATAGTTTATGAAGAAGAAGACATGCAAAAAATCTTTCATGCTGTTCAAAAGGCATGAGGGTTTGTAGAGTCCCAGATGACCTGGTCAACAGGGAAGGGAAAATCAAATAGCTCTGCTGTCAGAAGGTATTAGAACAATTAGTTTGCATTTATTATTTGAGTTTTTTAGACAAACTGTCAGTGTATAAGAAGAAATATTCTGCATGTATAAAAGAAGGGGCCCAAAGAAGATTTTTTTTGTACCAAAAAGATTAGAAAAGCAAGGAACTCTCAGAGATGAAAGTCTAGAACAATCTGATGTTCCTGGTTAAGAGAGGTTCCCAGGTTGGAAAGGTTCATTCATTCTTTCAAAAAAAATTATGTTAGGCTCTAAGTATTGAGATTTATCCTCACTAAAGTGGAATAAATTTTTTATGCACCCCGGAAAATTTTTTATGCATTCCCTCCTTAAAGGGAATAAAGTTGTTTTTTGGCTTTTTGTTTTTTGCTTGTAACTACTTGTAGTTTTACTCTTGGTCATTTAGTCAGGGCCAACATACTCTATTCTTATATTCTTTTTTAAAATAAGGCAATTTTATTTTATTTTATTTTGTTGTTTTTTTTATTATAGCTTTTTATTGACAGAGCATATGCATGGGTAATTTTTCAACATTGTCCCTTGCAATCACTTCTGGTCCAACTTTACCTTTCCTTCCCTCCACTCCCTTCCCTAGATAGGAGGCAGTCTCATACATGTTAAATATTATGTTAAATAATATTAAATGTTAAATAAATGTTAAAGATATCTTAAATACAACATATGTGTACATATTTATACAGTTCTCTTGTTGAACAAGAAAAATTGGATTTAGAAAAGTAAAAATAACTTGGGAAGAAAAACAAAAATGCAAACAGTCCACATTCATTTTCCAGTGTTCTTTCTTTGGGTGTTGCTGGTTCTGTTCATCACTGATCAATTGGAACTGAATTGGATCTTCTTATTATCAAAGATATCCACTTCCTTCAGAATTGATCATCATATAGTATTATTGTTGAAATGTATAATGATCTCCTGGTTTTGCTCATTTCACCTGGCATCAATTCATATTGATCTCTCCAAACCTCTCTGTATTCATCCTGCTGGTCATTTCTTACAGAACAATAATATTCCATAACATTCATATTCCACAATTTATTCAGCCATTTTCCAATTGATGGGTATCCATTCAATTTCCAGTTTCTAGACACTATGAAAAGGGCTGCCACAAACATTTTTGCACATACAGGTCCCTTTCCTTTCTTTAATATCTCCTACTGATGGATCAAAGAGTATGCACAGTTTGATAACTTTTTGAGCATAGTTCAAATTGCTCTCCAGAATGGTTGGATCCATTCACAACTCCACCAACAATGCATCAGTGTCCCAGTTTTCCCCACATCCCCTCCAACATTTGTCATTATCTTTTCCTGTCATCTTAGCCAATCTGACAGGTGTGTAGTGGTATCTCAGAGTTGTCTTAATTTGCATTTCTCTGATCAATAGTGATTTGAAACACTCTTTCATATGAGTAAAAATAGTTTCAATTTCATCATCTGAAAATTGTCTGAAAGAGAAAATATCCTTCCTGACTTATAAGCACTGAGGGAAGAGAATTTCAGGGAAGTTTCATGGAGAAAGTCCTTTTTACTTTAGTCTTTAATTGGAACATACTACTGAACAGATAAAGAAGCAAAGGGAGAAAATTCAAGGCATTTGGTTCGTTGATCTAGAGCCAGGAGGTACCTTAGAGGCCACAAAGTCCAACTTTCTCATTTTCAGAGAATAATTGAGTGATTTCTTCAGGGTTATACAGCAAGTAGGGATAAGAGGTAGGACTTGGGCTAAGAACTTCACTGCTTTATCCATTATATCTCATTACCTCCTCACAGAGTTACACAATAAGAAAAAGGGAAAACAGATACTTCCTTGGTGGTTAAAGTATAGCCTGGGTCAGGTGGAGTAATAATATACCATCCCCCTGGAAAGGCTGGGTATGATCAGTCTGTGGAAGGTTCTTAGTGTTCTTTCTTTCTTTCTTTTTTTAATGTTATTTTTTCCTGGTTATATACGTACCTTCATTTTTTAAAAACACATTTCCTTATGAATTATGTGGAGAGAGAAAAATCAGAACAAGAGGAAGAAACCATGAAAGGAAAAAAAAACAGCAAAAAGGGAAAAAAAAAGTGAACATAGCATGTTCATTTACATTCAGTCTCTATATTTCTCTCTCTGGAAGCAAATGGCATTTTCCATCCAAAGTTTATTAGGATTACCTTGGATCACTAAACTGCTGAGAAGAACTAAGTCTTTCATAGTTGATCATTGCACACTCTTGCTATTACCATGTACAATATCTGGTTCTGCTTGTTTCTGTCAATATCAGTTCATGTAAATCTTTCCTGGTCTTTCTAAAATCTAAAAAAAAAAAAATCAATTTTTTTATAGAGCAATAATATTTCATTACCTTCATGTACAACAGCTTATTTAACCATTCCAGAATTGATTTTCCAGTTCTTTGCTACCACAAAAAGAGTTGCTACAAACATTGTGCACATGTGGGTCCTTTTCCCTGCTTTATGATTTTCTTGGGATTTAGACCCAATGATGCGCTCTTATTTCTTATTTGATAGATAAGCTGATTGGTCCTCTATTTCTTTCTTTCTAACCTCTTATGATTCTTATTTTTCCCTTACACACTCTTACTGTTCCTATTTCTCTAGGCAAAAAATCTTAAATTTTTCTTTTCTCTCTAACTGACAAGTGATTCAACTCTCCTGGACAAACCAAGTCCTGACTAGGAGGAAGCACTCCCAAGCAACTGTTCAAAGACTTCATGGTTTAGCAATCAGCAGGCCCACCTTCACTTACCCAGTAGAATTCTGTAAGCTCCATGTAGTCTGCAGAAACTACCCAAGTGCCTAGAATGGCATCTACCTTTGTTTTTATAGTTCTTCTCTTCTTTTCTTTTAGATATTGGCCACATAGGGAAGACCTGTGAGACTGAATGCAAATGAGATATGGATGAAAAGGAATTCTATTGCATGCATGAATTTGGTAACATGGTTACTTCCATTCATATTTGCTCATCCTTAAAGTTATAGAATTACACAAACATCTAGGATTTCAGTGAAGAGTCCTACTTGGCATTTGGTAGTAGGCTAACTTATAGCTAGTGTTATCTTGCAAAGGGATGACAGTAATTGACATTTACATTGAGCTTTAAAGTGTACAAAGTGTTGCGGACGTATTTTCCCTCGTTTTTAGAATAGGAAATTGAAGTTTAGGGAAGTTAAGTGGTTTGCCCACCATCACAGAGCTAATTAGTCACTGTGAGAGGAGGAATTCAAGCAAGTTCAGCCTCTGTTCTTCCTAGTAAGGAAAAGTGAATGCTCAAATAAAGATAACCCAATATTGTTATGGGCCAGAACTTTGAACTTGAAACAACAGATTCTTACAAGGTATTGTCAGTGGAATTGATAAAGACAATAGTTATCTAATTTAGCATGGTTCAGTATGATTGCTCTGATCCTACAAGGAGATGCAATGGGCCAGAACTTGAAACAAGGTACTGAGTGGAATTGAGGAGACAATGATTAAATCTAATTTAGCACTGATTTAATCCTACAACAAATAATGGTTTCCTAATGATGCAATGATTGGTATGTACTCAGTGTGCAGCATATAAGCAAGAAGCTCTCAGGGCCAAAAAGGACAAGTGGACTAGAAGCTCTCGGAGCCTCAGGCAGGATTCAGTTGAGGAGATTCAGAAGCCAGAGCTCAAGCTCTTGGAACCAAGACTACAGAAGGCCTCTAAGAAAGCTAACTGGGCCCCAGGAGACTTGGAAAGAGACAATAAAGGATTTGGACTTTAATATCTGGCTGCATTTGGGGTGATTACTGAACTGAAACTAAGGCTGCCTCCAGAGGAAACCTCAACAAGAGAATATTACATTTTAGAGAAGAATATCACACAATATAGGCTAGTCTTTCAACAGAACCAAGAAAAGAGAAGGAAGGCAACTGTCAAATAGCTCAGGCTGTTTGGGGCCATTTCAAAATCTGGGATTGCAAGGAGAAATCAGTTTTGTGCTTTTTCCCCCTTCAAACTTTTTTTTCCTTCCTTCCTTCCTTCCTTCCTTCCTTCCTTCCTTCCTTCCTTCCTTCCTTCCTTCCTTTTTTTCCTTCCTCTTCCCCTTTTCTTTCCCCTTCTCCCTTCCTCTTTCCCTTCCCTTTTCCTTTTTCTTTCCCTTCCCTTCTTTTCTTTTCTTTCCTTTCTTTTTCTTGAAAGTAGCAGTGAATAGAACTGTCCATGATATAGAAGTGCTTGGCAAAGACATCTACCTAGTCTCCCTGCTGGTCAAGAGTCATGAGCTGTACAAGATAAACTGCCTATATGTCACCCCAGATGACTTCTTCTGAGTCCATGTGCTTGTATTGGATTTCTCCATATGTGTAAATGGCTGAAACTCTTGAGTTAATGCACTGGAGTAAGACAATCGAGCACTCGAGGCTAATTACTGATTAGACAATACTCTATAAGAATATGCTTGGAAAATGGCTCATCTCACTATCCTGTGCTGGCCCAATCATTTGGTGTATATAGAGAATTGTGAGAGAGATGAGGCAGTGAAGTCACAGAGATCCTATGCGTCTGTCCACTCTCTTCATTTCTATCGCTAAAGACCTACAATAAAGATTTTTGCTTATCCTGACTCTGACTGATTCTAAGGCATCCAGGGTCCTAACACGGTCGCCACACATATGCAGATTTTAAATTTGGTAATTAAGCTCCCCAAGGATGATCTCATTTGCATGTGTATCTTACTTCATACATCTTACTTCTCAAAGGGAAAAACTTCAGAATCTTCTTTCTGTTGTGTCTACTGAGAGAACATGCTTGATATAGGAATTCCCTTCACCTAAATCAATATATAGAACTTAGGCGGTTGCTACAGAGAGACGCAGTGACTTGCCAATGATCACACAGTTTCTAAGTTGGTAAGAATTGGATTTGAACAACCACATCTCCTGATTCCAAATAGTGTATGTTAATGACAACTCTGTGTTTTATCATCTAGTTTTTGGTCACTTAAAAATGGGCAAGAGCTTTATAAAATGCAATATAGCGAGAGAATGTGCAATTTAAAGATTTTTTTTTTTATACTTCTTGGATGAGCAACATAAAAATAACACTAATTTGCAGATTTAAAAAAAAAACACCACCATTAAAAAAAAACTTTTTGCTTTTATTTTTTTGAATAATATTCTCCTCCAATTGCATGTGAAAACAAATTTCAACATTCATTTTCTTAAATTTTGAGTTCCAAATTCTTTCCTGTCCTCCCTTCTCTCCTCCTTCTCTGGAATAGTAAGCACTTTGATATAGGTTATACAGGTACAATCATTCAAAACATTTCCATATTAGACATGTTGTGAAAGAAGACAGACCAAAAGGGGAAAAAAACCCATAAAAACCAAATAAAGAATGTGAAAAATAGTAGGCTTGATGTGTATTCAAACTACATCAGTTCTTTCTTTGGAAGTGGATAGTTTTTTTTCATCGTGAGTCCTGTGGAATTGTCTTGGATGACTGTATTGCTGAGAATAACTAAGTCATTCACAGCTGATTATTGGATAATATTGCTGTTACTGGATACAATAGTCTGCTGGTTCTACTCATTTCACTTTGCATCAGTTTATTTAAGTCTTTCTAGGAAAAAGCACCATTGTTAGCAAAAGGAAAATGTATTGGGATGGGTTCAGAATTAAGTTTTAAGAAGTTCTTTTCCTTTTGAGGTCTTCATAAACTAGAGAATACCATTGATCCAGTACAAATCAGTTATCATGTTATTAACCTCTTTTACAATATTTCTTCATCCAAACCCTCATCTTTCATTTAGCTGACATCTGACGTGACTCATTTATATTCTGGTTCTTTTTTAGGCAGCAGGCATTTAATAAGGAGTTACATCTAACACAAGAAAAGTTCTTCACAGCTTTGCTGCAAGTGTTACAAGGTTGCTTAAGGCCTGGAGATAGATTGCTCAGAAGTAGTAGCAGTTATGTGAAAAGATTTAACCACAAAAGGGATGAGGAGAAAATCCATAGGGCAGCTCATACCAAGTGTATCTGAACCTTCTTTCAGTTTTCAGAAATCTTGGCTCTTTGAGTTTCATTGACTTGAAGGACATCTGCCTTCAGGCAGCCTTATCTTTCATTAGACTGGGTTCCCAGTGTTTCCTTGGGAACATTGGCCCTTATGAACCAGCACTGTGAATACTAAGGATGTTGTTGTTTCTAAATATATTAAATACCTCTAAATTTTTAAAAGTTTAATTGCAGATATTCAAATATAGTAGAAGGCAGTGGTTTACAGATTTGTGATAATTAGTTAATTCAGTTCATGGATTGCTGCTTCATACTCTTATTTTTTAGAGTTCATGTTTTTTTACTTTGTGTTCTTTTGCTTTAAATTAAACATTATGATTGTCTAGGAAAAATAATTCATAGAAAATATTTTCTTTTTGTTAAATTTAAAACACATCTATTTTGTGGCATAATTTATATTTATCATTAATATCACATAACATTCCATTTTTGAAGACTGGGCTCTCTCTTGTGTTTTTTTCTGTACAAGGCATTCCCAATATGGGGAAACTTCTGCCAATTTTTATTGATGAGCAGTTCTAAAATCTTAGTGACTTTTCAAGGGCATTGAAAGATTAAGTGACTTACTTGCTCCTGGTCATAAAGCAAATTTTTAAAAAGTAAGATTAGATCTTAGTTCTTTTAACTCCAAGGCTGATCTTCTTCACCACTCTGCCTCTTTAGCATTAAATATATTAGCCAAATTTTTTAAAACATGAAACTTCTTTTAAATTCTGCAGGTTTCCAATTCAAACAATCAGCCAAGTATTTCTTTTCTTTTCTTTTTTTGCTGAGGCAATTGGGGTTAAGTGACTTGCCCAGGATCACACAGCTAGGCATGTTAAGTGGCTGAGACCAGATTTGAACTCAGGTCATCTTGACTTCAGGGTTGGTGCTCTATCCCCTGCGCCACCTAGCTGCCCCTCAAGTATTTCTTAAAGGCCTATCATATGCCGTGTACTGTGTTAGGATCGGGGGAAATGAGTATATATAATTCATTGTTCAAGGTAAGTATTTAACCTTTAAAATTTTGGGGGGGCTACTTACATACATGCTGTCTTATCCCAAATCCCATCTTTGTTTTTGTCATTTCCTACAAATTAATATCCTATATCTTGCCTCCCTTTCTCACTTTCATAGTAAAACACCTAGAAAAAGTCCTCTACATTTATTACCTCGTCTTCTCTCACTTCTCATACTTAAAAGTTCGGTTTCTAATCCTTCCACTTGACTGAAACTGCCTTCTTCAAAGTACCTAACAATCTAAATGGCTAAATCCAATATTTATTATTATTTTTTTCCTTTCTGAGGCCTTACCTTTCTTATGTAATCATTTGCAGCTTTTTCTTCTACTGGGTTTACTTTTTTCTCTTGGTTTTTGTGTCATTGGCCTCTCCCAGAATTTCTCCTGTCTGATCTTTCCTCAATCTCTTTTGCTGAATTGTTTGTAGGGTCCCTAAAACTATACTGCAATTCATTTCATAGCATCTATATACATCCTATTGCAATATGTACATATACATAAAAACATAGTTTACTTTACAAAATGTGATTCCAAAGCACTGACATGGAACTACCAGTAATAGATAATATAAGTATTACAAATTGTATTTTTTCTCTCAAAAGGAGAAAAGCTGGGAAGCCATCTTGGCAGCCACCATTCCATCACCTCAATATGGACAAGGATTTGGAAGACTTCTGAGGCCTATGTAGAGATCACCATGCAGTATATTTTTTAATAAATCCCACTTGGACACAAATACTGAGTAGGATTTTTTTCCTATTCCCTTCACTAGTGCCAGCATGCTGCTTGATTAATCAGGATAGGTCTTTGGAACCAAATATAGAAAATGGACTGAAGTCCCAAACTGCTTCAGTGAATGGCTAATTCAGATCATCATCCATGTCTGCCACCAGAACATGAAAGAAACTAAAATTTTTTCCTGGACTCTCTTTTCTCCTTTGTTTTGATAGGCTAAGCTTCTAGGGGTTCACACATGATGACTCCTCCTATATGTGTGTGTGTGTGTGTGTGTGTGTGTGTGTGTGTGTGTATGTATACATATATATAATATATAAGGAAATTTATTTATATATATATAAATAATATAGTATTATATATATATATATATCTCCCCATATATATGCATATGTATTATCTCCCTAAAGCACAACTCTGACTATATTACTCCCATCTTTACTCAAGAATTTTCAGTGCCTTATTACTACCTTTGGGATAAAATGCAAACCCCTCAGCTTGGTATTTTAAAACTTCCAAGATCTGGCTCCATCAAAGAATTTCACATTTATTTCACATAACTCTGTTAGAAACACCATGCTCTGGTCAAACTTGTGTGACTTGCTGGAAACCAAACTTGGCATTCCATTTCCCATAATTATAACTTTGCATAGGCTTTCTCCCTTACCTTGGGCCCCAGTTGAGTTAGAACAGACTCAGTTAAAAGTCATTCAGTTTAGCCCTTGGTAGTACAGATGAGGAACTCAAATGTCCGAGGAGGTTGTGATTGATTCAAAGCCACATAGGTAGTGGCAGCTAGGATTTGAACCCAGGTTCTCCAGCACTAAACCAACTGAATCTCACTTGAAACATAACTTCCTACCTACTTCTTTTTTTTTCCCCCTGAGGCTGGGGTTAAGTGACTTGCCCAGGGTCACACAGCTAGGAAGTGTTAAGTGTCTGAGACGAGATTTGAACTCTGGTCCTCCTGAATTCAGGGCTGGTGCTCTATCCACTGCGACACCTAGCTGCCCAGTGTCTACCTACTTCTCTTCAAATCTTGATTTTTTTTTTTTTTCTTTCAAGTCAACTCAGGGGCTTCCTTCTCCAGAGGCCTTTCCTGATGCCCTTGGGTTTTAGCCTGCCTTACCTCTATTGATGGATCTTCCTCTTCTATTTACAGATCACATTCCCCAGAAGAATGTAAACTGTGTGACTGCAGGACCCATTTCCCAACTTTCTTTGTATGTGCAGTGCTTGTTGAACTGGACTGTACTTCATTTGGCCTTTCATAAAGCGATCTATAAGGTCAAGCTTGTCTAAATTGCCTGGATCGTTAAGAACTATGCCTCAAGAGTGAGAATATCAATGTATGGGGATCAATTTATTCTATTAAACAGGATGGATCTTGTGATGATATGTAGATACCATGATAAAATGGCAGGATTAATTGTACAGCAACAGGGTTCTGTCAATCTTATTTTAAGTTGGCCTTATCCCATTTTACCAGTGTTTCATCTTATTCCCCTCTGACCTAGCACACAAAGGATGTGGGAAAAGGATGACTAAATCTATTTCTATTCTCAATCCTTTATTTTTGTTTCTATGTTCTTTGAAGCATGTGCTTGTATTCCAAGGACTAAAAAGCATCATCATTAATCACTATTGAAACACTCAATAACCTTCATGTACGTTTTCTCTGTTTTTTGCTTATTTGTTTTGGCTTTTTCTGAGATGCAATTGAGGTTAAGTGACTTGCCCGTCGTCACACAGCCAGTGAGTGTTGTGTTTGAGGCCAGATTTAAACTCAGGTCCTCCTGACTTTAGGCCTGGTGCTCTATCCACTGCACCACCAAGTTGTCCCAGTAGTATTTTCTCAAGATTTAGAATTATGGATCCAGAGTGAGAAGAGAACTGAAGAGGTCATCTAGCCCAATCCTTAGGGCACTATAAAATGAGGAATCTTGAGTTCTAAGGGAGGCTGTGTCTTGCCCAAGATCTCACCGACAATTTCAGAAATGCAATTTAAAACTAGATCTTCTCACTCTGAAGCCAGGACTCTTCCACTATATTAGAAGGTTCCTATATTAACATGTATTTTGCTGGAACTAATTAAACATTTACCTTAAAGTCATTTTTCAATGTGAAATTAACTATGATTAAGCAATAACATAAGGTAAAATATTATGTAATTATATATATACATATGCACACATACACATACAATTATATGTATACATGTGATGTATATACACAGACTACATATTGCATAAAACTAAGAATTTTCTCTTCACCTTTATTATTTGAGATATAGTAAGACAAAATGAGAATGCTTTTTGCATACTGCATTTTATTTCCCATTGATGAAAAATGGTGTAAAGCTTCCTGTCTGAGCACCAGCCCAGCTGGGCTCAGCAAAACTGATTCCCAGGCTGCCTGCAGGATAATTTTTCAGCCACAGAACCTATCAAAGACCAACTATGCATATTAAATAATGGAGTAGCTGCTATGTATTAAATAATAGTGTTAAGGGAAGGTACTGACATTAAATATTGTTCATTTTCAATGGAACACTGTCAAAGTTGCATTCAAATGGTATATATTTGGATATGGTTCTAATTTCCTGTTCATCTCTGGCAAAATTTAGATTTTCCTGTATTATCCTTTTAGCTTATTCTTGGATTATGACATTAAATGGACAATCTGTAGAACTTGTCCATAATCAGTAGAATGATGTTGGACAGAGCCTTTGGGAAACTAGTTTTTCCACTGATTCCATGAAATAAAGTTCTCCTTGAAATAAAAGATAAAATAAACAAATAAAACCACAATCAACAACAAAAAAACCCTCCAAACCCTTAATCTAACATGTCTTCCAAATTATACATCCCCTCCTCAAGGGTTTCAGGATATTCAGACCACTGAAAACACTTTCATATTTAGTATTTTTCATCAAAATACTTAAAATAATCTTTTCTTTGATATATTTGTGCTCCCATTTTAGAGACTATAAACTCAATGTTCACAGACAAAATAGCTTTGGAATCATCTTAATGAGCACACACATTCCAATTCTACAGTACTAACTTTATTAATGCTCAGAAAAATTTAAAATATGGCTATGTTGATTCTGGCACCACAAAGCATATTAAGACCTTGGACTTGCCAAATGGAAAAGGAGAGAAAATGAGGGAAAGAAATTTTATTTTTAGATTCTAGAAGGGCAATACAATAATAACCTCCCCCCCCAAACCCAGTGTAAGTCTAATCCCAGTCCATTTCAAATTAAGTAAAAGTTTTACCTTTAAAAAATTTTTTTTGAAAATTTATAACCTACTCCATTTCTCTCTTTCCCCCAATCTGCTTTTGCCTGGTTTGCAGAAGAAACCTTATCAAAACTGTGAAAATCAACTTTATGAAATGGTTTGAAGATTTTGAACTTGAAAGCTGAGGAAGAAAAATATTTACTGCAAGTATTTAGTTAAGGAACTGTAATCATACAAACTGAATATTCACTATTCCCAAAGTCACAAGTAGAAATATGTCTCACAGGCATAGACTTCTGAGTATACATTATACTAACGTGAAAGATTGAAAACACTTTGTTTTCAAGAACATCTTGTTGCTGAATGGCAGAATACATCCCAGAGTACAATAAGAAAAGTCATTATTGTCACAAGTTCCTTGTGATTCTTTTAGATAACCAAATTTTTCAAAAATTTATTCGAAAAGACTAAAATTCTTGATAAATTCTATATTCTACAAAATGTCCATGTATTCTATGATATAAAAATTTTTAAAAAAGGCATTTAAACCATTAAATACATATTTGCTATTAATATACACCTAGTCCAAGGACTCCTGTGAAAAATTTGTCTACTATATACAATTTTTGGCATTATTGCCAACATCTACATAAACTACAACAGCAATCAATCAACCAGTGTTTCATTAGAAACTGCACCAAATCCAATGTCAAAAACATTACTTTATTTGTCTAGGATGAAATGTCCTATTAAGTACAAAAAATTACTCTTTAGAGTTTGCCACAATTATTAAAAACATAGCAATCTATTGCCTACGGGTAGGAAAGTTCTTTCCGCAACAAGTTTTAAGTGATTAAGTCCATATATATTTGTATATATATGAATAAATAGTACAGAAATACTGTGATGAGATGAGATGCAAAATAATTTCATAACATTAAAAACGTAGGGTTCTTGCATCAGCAAATGCATACAATATGTAGCATTTAAAAAGTCAGACAACATAACCTTAATGCAACTACTTTTTATCTGTTATTTTAAGAATCATAAACTTTGTTTTCACATTGAACAGTTTTCTTTAAGTGACAACATCTGCATAAACAAACAAAAAACAAATGGTCTAATAATCATTAGATAAAATGAACCCCAGAATAATCTGTACACCTGAGCCGGTAATAAGAAAGAATTGTGATCCATAGCTATGTCTTACACTTAGTTTTAGGGGACTAAGAACTGGAAAGGGTCTTGCATAGCGGGAGGGTGATATTAAACCTAAGGAAAGGCTTTTTAAAAAAATTATCAGGCAAACTCCAGATTTTAAGGAGGACAAAGCTAATATGAATTAGTGCAAAATCTAGTAATATTTTTGCAAGGCTGCATAAGCCGAACAGCAGATTTCATTACAGCTGTTAATATAATGTAGAAAAATGCAGTGTAAGCACAGATTATTAAAAGCAAGAAAAACTTGCATGGAGAACTTCTGTTGATTCACTTTCATTCTACCTTTCCTTCTCTGAAGAAAACAAACATAAGCTATTCTAGACTTAAGTAAGCAATCTTTCATTTCTGTGGGCTATTCTGCTTCCCACTATACAGAGCTCAAGCATTCACTGATGCAGCCGGCATGCCATCCCTGATGACTATTTTGAAGTGATAAGAAATTGGGAATGACAAAAGACAGGGCTACTTTCTGGGGAAAATAGTCATATTTAGGTTTTCTATCCTTTATTGCCCTTTTGGAGTCCCCTTCCACCCCACCAAAGCTTACAATCAGTATCACACATTCAAAGACACTTCCATCTGTGGGAGAAAAATTATCTCCATTTATTTTGTTTCATATACATCCATATTTTGAATTTTAATACAAAAAGAAAAAAATTAGAATCTGACAAATGTTTACAAACAAGATACCTTCAAATAGATTTTACTCATTTCAGTCTGGTGCAGAGTAAATGACAAATTGTACTGTTTTATTCAAGGCAACAGAGTCTGTAGTCCATGACCACTTAGCCCAAACCTTTATGCAAGCTTAATTTTTATCTAGCATGAACAATAAACTCATTGTTGATTCCCAGTTTTTTTTTTTTGTGTGTGTGTGTGTGTGTATTTGTGTGTGCACATGTGTACATAGCAGCTCCTTTCATAGAAAGAAAAGACATCTAGAGGTCTCTTGTACTTTTACCTACAGGAATCATGATAAGATACAGAATGGATTACATGTAACCGGGGCTGGATTTTTTTTTTTTTTTTTTAAGAAAAAATAATTAGCTGACAAATGAGGGCAGCAATAAAAAAAGCGTCTTTTTTGCAACAATAAATAAATACAGTCAAAGTTTTCTGTGTGACTTTAAACCAGCTTCTTCACTGAAGAGCAGACGTGGCATTTCCATGGAGTTAAAATTTGACCCCATTTATCTTTATTCTTGCTTTCTTTTTCTCTCTTTCAATAAACAAAGTTTTCTCGCTTCTGCCACAATAGTAAAACAATTTGATCTTGACAAGAAAATGGTGCTGATTTTGTTTTCCTTTGTCCGCTGGACAAAATAGGCCAAGAATATAATTTGACTGCTGTGACCAATAAAAACGAAGTTTAGGTCAAGTCTTGTCAGGAGAACCTGACTAAAAACATCTGGCTTCTTAATTTTAAACTTTTCAGATAACCAGATTCTTGTTGTTTTGCATTAGGTTAACACGCTGAACTCTAAGAAGCTGTAGACTGCAGTTTGTTGTTATGAGACCTGCAGAATACAGAAAAAAGGGAACAATTAAGCACCCTTCATTTTGGAGAACAAAGAGGCTCTAAGCCGATGCCAACCATGGTCAGTCGAAGGGGAAGCAGCCAATACTTTGGAGACAATTATTTTTTGACATAATTTTTTTTAAAGCATACTGAATTAAAATTTTTTACTGTACACTAAACATGATTTTTTTTTAATGGAAAATTCCCCAAGACTTAAAAATATATTTTACTAATAAAAGTTACAAAATTTTTAGCCATAGGGAAAAAGACATTTACAGAAGCATCATGGTTGTAGTTAAAAAATATGTACAAACTAATTTACATTGACATGGGATGTTAGGAATAGGGGAAATCTGAGATGTAAAAAAAAAAAAAAAAAAAAAAAAGAACAACATTTAACAATAATTAAAATCACATTTTTCTAATAAAAATTCAGACAATCTCCTTTCTAAACTTCACAGTTTTATTCACAACTGAAGTTAGTATGATGAAAATACTGTACAGAGTTTCCAGGACTAACTAAGCCAACAGACTTTATGTTGCAAGACTTTTTTTAATACAGTATTCCCAGAATTTACAATAATTTTTTTTTTTAATACATTGTTCAACATGGCTGCTAGGAAATGATTGTTTACTGCTATACATCTTTAAACATTTAAAAAATTCTGCTAACTAATCTGAACTTTCTGGAGGCAGGGTTTGAATTAAGTAAATGACATGGTACAATGAAAGAATGAGTGACCCCCAACATCCAGCTCTGATTCCAGTTAAAAAGTTCAGACTATAGATATCACAATCTGTAAGAAAAGAAAGAACATGGATGGTGTAAATGAAGAAGCATAACAAATAAAATGCAGTAATGAAAATAATGTGTAAACACTTAATGCTGGATACCATAAATGAAAAAAGGGGGGCGGGATGAGGGAATGCAGCAGATGGCAGCTTGGTAAATCACTGAAATCCACAATTAGAGCAAAAGTTTCAACAAATGACTAACTCCTAAAGTCCTTTCCAATTTTAAAATTCTATAATTCTACATATTGGTCATTTGCTTCCAATTTAATTCTGTTCATCCTCATAAAAATTAGATTAGTTGTCTTTAACATGTAATTAAATAGTGCTTGCAACAGGATTTCACATTTAGGTTTTTTTATTTCTGTTATCAGTGTAAAATTTCTCCAAAATTTCTACTAAACTTTTTGCTACTAAAAAATTATTACTAATTTTAAAAACCAGAAAGCACAAATAACTTTCTAATGGAAATGATTAAAACTAAATTGTAAAAATTAGGAACAAAAATAGTATGACTGAAATAATATAATTTTATTTATTTAGGTAGCATAATCATTTGATATAATACATGGTCAATACTAAATAATATCAAACTATGCTTTTACTGAAGGTTTGGAAACTCTTTACAGTTATTACTTTTTCCATTCCAAAAAAAAATACTAGATAAATTTCTCCAAAATAACCAACTCCAAATTTCCCATGAGGTTTTCAATTCTTAAATAAGAGTGCAATGCTAAACAGAAATCAAAATTAGAATAAAAGAGAAGGGACATCCAGGGGGAACACACTCCCAATTTAAAAACGGACCAAATTGAAGCTCTGTAATTTTTCAGCACTAAACTTTTAGGTTTACTAAAATTTAGTAGTTACCTGTATATCTTTAAAAAAAATCTATCTTAACTAAAAAGTATTGTAGGAGCCAATTCTTTTGGGAGGCTAAATTATCGGTTCTAAAGAACTGATTTAATTTTGAGTATGAACAAATCAAAACGGACTTGAAAAACTGTTTTGTTTTGTTTTTTTTTTTTGCTTACCTGCTTGCCTTGAATCCTTTTAATTTCTGTACAAAGAATGATTCAAGAACTTCTGCACATTGGTAAAAAGGGGAGTCACTTGGATTGTAATAACGACAATTATCAAAAATTTTGGTCATATCTGCCACAAATTCTGTCAGCTTTTTATAATAACGCTTCTGTATTCTTTCTTCCATGGTGGCAAGATCTTAAAAACACAAAAATATGAAATATTATTATTTTGAGAATTGAATATAATAGTTTTACAGTATTATCAAATATGGTTCTGAACATTCCTTCCAGATTTAATGTGATACATTTATTGCCTAAGAAGGCATAAGGAAAAAAAAGGGGGCTTCTTTTGTTTCCCCAAAAAATCAACTCCAATTGTTTTCTTGTAGTCTTTAGTGTGCTTTTGTAATACTGATTTCTCAACAGTTCTATTCTCAATAATCACTACCATGATGGCCACTTCCACATCTCCTAACATTCTGAATAAAAGATAAATTTCTGTACCAATGCTAATTTCAGATACTTAAGATTTTTTTCTCTTAAAATTGAGTAAATGAAAGCTCCTTGAGGACATGGATTGTTTCATTGTTTGTCTTTGTCTTCCATGCACCTAGTACACTGTCTCGTAAATAATTTTTACAAGACTTTTTAATGTCTGCTGAATTTAAATAAAATATCACTGCTTCAAACTTCTACACTCCTGGGAGCTTCTGTTTTTAAGATAGATTGTTCTTTCAGAAATTTGTATTGGGCTCAGAATTTAAATTTATTACATTGCAAAGAAGGTTCCTCCAAAATCAACTAGCTAGAGATAGACTCCCATTCTTCCCCTTTTCAACAAGGCTGATGAATAGAACTGATCTGAAAACTGTACTATGGATTTTTATAGCAACAAAGAAAATTAAGTCTTCAAAATTCAAATTGTGGACTATGTGGGAGAAAAGTAAAATCAGGAGGAAAAATTAGGTTTTTTATTCCTTATTCTGGTCAAACTACAAGATTTTAAGAGAAAACATAATTATTTGTACAAACCAAAAGTATTTTGATGCCAAAGATTAATTTGAACCTATTTTTTGTTTTTTTCTTTTTTCATAGCATTTTCCCAATTATACATCAAGCAATTTTTAAAAGATTTTAGATTCTAATTTTTTCTCCCTCTCTCCCCTACCTTATTCCTAAAATAGGTTATATTTGTGCTATCATGTAGAACATATTTTCATATTATTCATAGTTGTGAAAGAAACAGATCAAAAGAAAAAAAAAACATGGAAAAAGAATAAAATAAGTGAAAAAAGTAGACTTCACTTTGCAATCAGAGCCTATCAGTTTTTTAACTGGATATGATAGCATTTTCCCTCTCTAGAGTTTTTTGTACTGTCTTGGATCATTGTGATGCTGAGAAGAGTTGAGTCATTCATAGTTGATTATCACGCAATATTGCTGATACTGTGTATAATGTTTTTCTGGTACTCCTTATTTCACTTTGTATCATATATGTCCTTAGAGGTTTTTCTGCAATCTGCCTGTTCATCATTTCTTACTACACAGTAGTATTCCATTACATTCATATATCACAATTTATTCAGCTACTCCTCCATTGATAGGCATTTCCTCAATTTCCAACATTTTGCCACCACAAATAGGGCTGCTATAAATATTTCTGCATATGTAGGTCCTTTTCCCTTTTTTATGATAAAGTACATATTTTAAAAAACTAATGTGAAGAAAGTCAGAAACCAGAAAGCACAATAATCTTATAATTAGACACACTCTCCCAATATATTTCTACAAGGTCTGATTCTGATACCTCATCAAGATGGTAACTTGGTGCTCTTGAAGGCTAATAAGCACGTAGAGAGCAAGCTCAAATCTGTTTTACTATTCAGAAAAGCTTAAAATTCCTGGCAGAAGGCGATGTCTGTTTTCCAGCAGAGTAGTCTAGCTTCTAGCATGGAATGGTCACCGTTAGGAGGCAGCTGATTTGGTAACAAATTCTATATCTGATGGGCTGCCTTGGCCAAAGAAGAATACTCTCCAGTTTCCAGGTTTATCCATCTTCCCACTACTTCTGCAATGAAGGTGTAAGAATGGCAGGAAAGGAGGCAAAAGTGCTAAAAATCAGAGTTATTAGACTTCATATTTTAATGTTCGTTTGTTGCTGTTTTTGTTGAGTTGTTTTAAGTTTATTTGATTCTTCATGACCCTATTTGGTATTTTCATAGAAGAGGTACTAAGCTGGTTTGGCATTTACTTCTCTAATTCATTTTACAGATGAGGAACTAAGGTAAATAGGATTAAATGACTTGTCCAGAGTCACAGAGTTAGCAAGTGTCTGAAGCCATATTTGAACTTAGGAAACCTGACTTCAGGCTATCTATCCATTGTGGAATCAAGCTGTCACTGTCAATATTCATATATTGGTTTATATTCAACTATTTTTCCCCCTGAGGCAAATGGGGTTAAGTGACTTGTCCAGGATCACACAGCTAGGTGTCTGAGGCCAAATTTGAACTCAGGTCCTCCTGACTTCAGGGCTTTTGCTCTAACCCTGTGCAACCTAGATACCCCTATATTCAACTATTTTAAATAACAAGCAAGAATAAGAGAATTTTAGTGCCTAGATTATCTGAGAAAATTAAAGTCATTTATGGAAAAAGTCCATTTTTCCAATTCTCCCAGCTTCTCAGCATCATCTCCTTTCTGTTCCCCTCTTTTTATACAGAAGAAGAGTAATCCTTATTCTCACTCTTGCTGCCTCGTCCCTAGGTAAATCCTCCTTCCTTCCTGCCCTTGACATCACTCCCTCTCTCCTGCCTTTTCACAAACCTTGATTTAAGAATTTTTCTCTCTTTTCACTGGGCCCTATACATGTGCCTATCAACACCTGCAGAACTCAACACTTAAAAGAACCCTTCCTCCTCTGGCTTTTCTATCTTCCTCTTCACTGTCAAACTTATTTTTAAAAAGGTGAACACACAGCCTCTCCTTTATCTCTTGCATTCTGGCTTACACTCTCATCTTTTGATTGAAATGGTTCCTCCTAAGGTCACGAGTGACCTAATCGCCATAGAATTTTGTCAACATTTAATACCGTTTCCTCATTTTCTGTGTTCTATCTATCTTTTATAAGTTTTTTAAACACTTCGTGCTCTGGGTTTTATGATTAGAATGCTAAAATCCTTTCCTTCTGATGATTGCTTGTATTCTTTAAGTCTCCTTAAAGTAAGGGGCAGCTAGGTGGCACAGTGGATAGAGCACCAGCCCTGAATTCAGGAGAACCATAGTTCAAATCTGACCTCAGACACTTAATAAATACTTCCTAGCTGTGTGACCCTGGGCAAGTCACTTAACCCCAGCCTCAGAGAGAAAACAAAAAACAAAAAACAAAAAACTCCTTAAAGTGGTTCTATCCTTGGCTGCCTTCTCTCTTGGCATTCTTATGCATCAACTATCATACGTACATAGAAGACTTTCTAAAAATCTTGATCTATAGTTAAATTGAGCAAGTCTCCTTTTTAAAAAATCCAATTTTATTTTCAGCTTTGAATTCTCCCTTCTTTTATCTATTGAGAAAGTAGGAAAGACAAAGCCCATTACAAATATGTGCAAAGGAAAATAAATTTCCACATTACTAAATTATTAAAAGAAATGTCACACACACATATGTATGTGTATATATACATATATAAAAAGCTTTAAGGATGTAATAGTGGAGAGTCCTATATATTCAACACAAAATCTTGTAACTGTTTAATGTTATCTTTATGTTCATTTCAGTAAGTGTATTTTTGTTTTGAAGCTGTTTTATTCACTTTGAATGATTTCATGTATCTCCCATAATTCTCTGAATTTTTAACATTTTGATTTTTTCATATCCTATGCTTTATTCAATTAATCTCCAAATGTTGGTTACATATATTATTTTCAGGGTTTTTTTTGGCTTTTTTCCCCTATTAAAAATAAAAATATTTTTGTTCTGTTGAGCCTGACCCCCCCCATCTCCTACCCCCCAGTAAATAATATGCTATAGGTATAAATCTAATAGGATCACAGAGTTGAAAGGCATAGAAAATTTTGTAAATTTTATTTAGTTCCTCATTGTTTTTCAAGATTAAACTGAGTCACTGCTAAATTAATAGTGTAATATATAACCTATATCAGATTGCTCATTGTCTTGGAGAGAGGGGGAAATAAGGAAAGGAGGTAGAAAAATTTTATCATAAAATCTTACAAAAATGATTGCTGCAATTGTTGGTGGAGTTGTGAAAGAATCCAACCATTCTAGACAGCAATCTGGAATTATGCCCCAAAAGTTATCAAACTGTGCATACCCTTTGATCCAGCAGTGCTACTCCTGGGCTTATATCCCCAAGAAGTACTAAAGAAAGGAAAGGGACCTACATGTGCAAAAATGTTTGTGGCAGCCCTTTTTGTAGTGGCTAGAAACTGGAAGATGAATGGATGCCCATCAATTGGAGAATGGTTGGGTAAATTATGGTATATGAATGTTATGGAATATTATTGTTCTGTAAGAAATGACCAGCAGGATGAATACAGAGAGGGTTGGACAGACTTATATCAACTGATGCTGAGTGAAATGAGCAGAACCAGAGATCATTATACACTTCAACAACAATACTGTATGAGGACATATTCTGATGGAAGTAGATTATCTTCAACAAAGAGAAGATCTAATTCAGATCCAATTGATCAATGATGGACAGAATCAACTACACCCAGAGAAGGAGTACTAGAAAATGAGTGTAAACTGTTTGCATTTTTGTTTTTCTTCCCAGGTTATTTTTACCTTCTGAATCCAATTCTTCCTGTGCAACAAAAAATTCAGTTCTGCACACATATATTGTATTTAGGATATACTATAACACATTTAACATGTGTGGGACTGCCTGCCATCTAGGGGAAGGGGTGGAGGGAAAGAGGGGAAAATTCAGAACAGAATTGAGTGCAAGAGATAATGTTGTGAAAAAATTACCCATGCATATATACTGTCAAAAAAAAAGTTATAATTATAAAATTTAAAAAAAATTGCTGAAAAATATCCTTACATGTATTTGGAAAAATACTACTGAAGGAAAAAATTAACAGTGTATTATTAATTTGACATTTTTTTTCAGAGAGACTAACATTTAATTTTGCTATATTTCATTATCTTTGTCAATTTGCTAAGTTCACAGTGATAGTTCTTTCTCAGCAATGTTTAATGCACAAGATTTCCTTTAATCCTTTATCTTTACTCTTTTCCTCTCAATATACTTGAATTCAGATTTTTTTCTCATTTCTCCCATGTCAGAGCTGTTTAAAAAGCCTTTTTTGTACTCACTATCAAAGTTATTCTACTCTCCTCTATTAAAAAAAATTTTCCATTTTTTTACCTTGTTTCTGCTACATCTGCAAATGTCTTCCAGAGGTTTCTCTCATATTCTCCACTAGTACATGTTCAAAACTGAGCTTAGCATTTTTTTTCCCCCAAACCTCCTCCTCCTTTGACTTCATTATTTTATTGGTAGTATTATCACTATTCACACAAGCTTTCATGTAAAAAACTTTGTGGTTACCGCATTCAATTGGTGACTAAATCCCCTCCTGTTTACTTCTGTAATATCTTTTGTATCTACTCAGCAATAAACATCTCCTCTTTCCCTCTTTTCTCAGGAGGTGTTGGCATATATTCAGGGTGCCACTAATGCAATTCCTCATGTAGAAAAGGCAGGGCAGCTTTCTGTTGACTTTTGATGGAAGTATCTCTTTTCCCAAAGGGTGCTGATATATATGCAGGATGCTGCTGATGCAATTGCCCATGTAGAAAAGATAAAGAAGCTTCATGATGATTTTTTTTTTTTTTACGGAAGTGTCTTGGATATACTTTAGAGCACATATAGACATTCTGTAACTGTTTCCAATGTGCTAGCCAGGAGGTGGACACAGAATCTTTGGTTGGTTGCAGAGATAGAACCAGAATTAGGGGGGCTTTCAAAAAGTCATTTATTTTAGGTGTTCTAGGTGAAAAGATGAGGAGTCCTATTCCTTCCTATTGCAATCTTGGTACTTTTTAATATTATCTTCAGAACTAAAGCCATCCTAATTGATCTTTTCACTCTCTCTCTTTCCTTCTATTTATCCTCTACTCCTCTTTCATTCATCTTTCTTACATGAGTCATTCTTGTGCTCAAAAAACAAACAAACAAATAAAAAAACACTTCAGCAGTGCTATACTGCCTGAATAAAAGTCCAGGCTCTCTGTCTGGTATCAAGGGCATTCTGCAATCTGCCATGAGCTCACCTTTCCAACCTTTTCTCCCCCCTCTACACATTTTATGGCTCAGCCAACGTGGAGCACTGTCAACCCTTCAAAATGTCTTGAATTTTTCTAACTCCATGTTTTGGTTCATGCTGATCTCTGGATTTGGAATGTCTCCCCCCCTCACCCTTTAGACTGCTAACTATGATACCATTACCTCACAAGGACACGAGAAGAAAGAAGAGAAAAGAAGAATGTATTCAAGAGACTTTACAAAGGTTTTTCTTCAATGATAAACAACATTTTGGTAACAGATTGTATATGGGAGATAAAAGAATGAGGAGTAGAGGAAGACACCTAAGTTATTAGCTTGGGTAAAAATATGGTGGTACACTCAAGAGTAAAAGGGAAGGTGGTGTGAGAGAAAAGGTAATGGATTTAGTTGTGGACATGTTCAGTTCAAGATGTCTAATAGTCAAACGGATGCAAAACTGGAGTTTAGTAGAGAGCTGGTTAGGTATGGATAAGTAGAACTGAGAATCCTTACTACAGAGATTAGAACTAAATCCATGGAAATTGGTGAGACAATCAAATAAAGTACAATAGAAGAAAAAGGGAAGAGGGTTTCTCCAGAGTCTTGTGGGACACTCATCTATAGCAAAATATGACCTGGATGAAGATCCTGTAAAAGAGACTGAGAAGAGGTCAGACAGGAGGAGAATCAGAAGAGAGTGATGTTCTCTTTAGAGAGAAGAGTATATATCAAGAAGAAAAAGAGTGATTAATGATATTGAATGCTGTGGAATAACAAATAGGATAAGCACTGAGAAAAGGCCATTAGATCTGGCAATTAGATTGTTAATCTGGTGAAAATGGTTTCATTTGAATGATGAGGGCACAAGCCAGACTGTAGTGAGGAAAGAAGAAAATGAAAAGGGAAAAAAATGGAGGTATTTTCTCCAGGAGTTTAACCACAAAAGCAAAGAGAGAAGGGATGTCATTTTATAGGGACAGATGTAAGGAACGTTTCTTTGAGGATAGCATAGATGTGAGCATGTTGGTTGACATTAAAGAAGGGAGTAGAAAGCAAGAGAATGAGGATACGTGAATTGTTGTTAGGGGAGACAATCTGCTGGAGAATACAAGATGGGGATAGATTCCCTTGTGGACACAGAGGACTTGATTTAGCAAGAAAAATAGCCAACTTATATGTGAGACAGGGGAAAGGAGGAGAGAGAGAGAGTAGCAGGAGGGAAGAAGAGGGACATTTCTTGTCTCATAACCTCAGTACAAAGGCAAATTGTCAGCTGAGAGGATGGAGTGGACAGAAGACTGTGGAAGATTTGAGGAGGAATGATATGGTTTGGAAGAGCTGTTCTGGAAAGCAGGACAGTGAAATGTTAAGGGAAGCATTGTAGAGTAGGACTACCTAACATCATCAAGGAGCAAGTAAGGCTATGTAAGATAAATTTATTATGGACTCAATCAGGCATCATCTTAAAATACAAACACCTCTGAAGGGGGCCTGTAAACACATTGGCATAATATCAACTTTTTTTTTGTTTTCCTCGGGTTGAGAAGATATATTATATTGGAAGAAATATTATATTGTATAATCAACTACCTGCTTCTTTGAAGGCGAAAAAACATGAAAGCCTCCTCTTTTATTACATGGAAATGATTACAAACCTGACCATTTCTGAGTATTATTTGCTGGTAAATGTAAATTTCAGGACTTTTGTTGACTTTGAAAATCACTGTGATCTTTACTGAATTTCCCAAATCTATCTGAAATGTCTAATTCAACAATTGATAATATAATTGCATTATTTAAATTTAAGAGTGAATATCTCATCCACAATGATAAGACATATCTTCAGAAAGCTTTTTTTTAATTCTTTTTTCCTGAGGCAATTGGGGTTAAGTGACTTGCCTAGGATCACACAGCTAGAAAATGTTAAGTGTCTGAGGCCAAATTTGAACTCAGGTCCTTCTGACTTCAGGGCTGGCGTTCTATATGCTGTACCCCCTAGCTGCCTCCAAAAAGATCTTTTTTGAAGATGTTTTGTACAACCTTACATAGTGTCCCTGAGGTCTTTTTTTTTTAATTACCAATTTAAAAAAGACAATGGGAAGAAACTGCTATTAGCTATTTTATCTAAAAACAGAAAACAGAGATGAAACCACAGCCATTGCCACTTAAATATTAGGAAAGTTACAATCTATTCTAAATAGGTAGCATTGTATTTATTTAAATATAAATCAGGAGAAATGCTTCAGTTAACAGGAAATGCATGTGATTGATCACTTTTACAAATCAAAACATCTCCTGTAAGGAGTGAGGAAGATATTCATTGTCTGAAGTACTTACCCATTGGTTCCTTGATAACACCATAATAATCTGGTGCATCATTAGGATCCACTGGCTCTAGGAAAGGCCATGCCATCTTGTGAGCCTGGAAGGAAAAAGAGACAATATTATCAGAGGCAAATATTGGCCCCTAATTAAGTGAGAGCACTGCACTTTATAGATTGGATTTAAATTCTCAATTTGGCCAGACCAGAAATGCATTTGACCTGCTTAATTTTTATGATGAAGGATGCTTGTTTTATTCTGATCTTGCTGCCCTTCTACCCACTTTTCAGTTACTAAATAAGTAGGATCTAAAATATAAGTAGTATAAATTTTGAAAGTAAAGAGTTAAAATTGTATATAATGGTAGGGAAAAAAAAGATCCAATAGCTTGAAATATGGCAATCCATACTCTGTAATACATTTACAAATATGCAAGTAAATGTTCATTTTATAGGATACCAAAATTAGTAAGAGTCAATAAGAATATTTCTTAAAAAACAAAAATGATATATACTAATAAAGGTGTATTAGGAAAAGAATTAGTGTATGTTTGTTTCTAGAGAAAATGATTTATAGTTGATGTCATTTTCTGTTAATCTGTAAAAAATTAAATAGCATTAAAATATTTAGTTATTTATTATTTAATTGTTCTAATAAGAATGATCTTGCAAAGAAACTAAAAACTGTAATGTGTGTAAAAAAAAAAAATCAGCCTTGTAGATTTTATCTGGCCATAATATAGAACTCCATTCTTAATTTCTAAATATCTAACTTATTTCTCACTACCATTCAAAGTCATGAAATAATTCCAATTGGTTATGTGAAGCAGGTTTTGAAAAGACTTAAAGCATTCCGTAGTCCAAAGATGTTGAAAACACGAGATCCACAGGCCTTTTTGCCAGTGATTCTACTTAACGAAGCACTGAAAAGGTGTTTTTCCTTAGAGAGATAAATTTAGTTTCTGAATTCTACCCTTAAGCCCCGTTGTCTTCAGTGCTTTGTAAGTATACACTTCCCTAACCCATTATAATGTGCCTGCTTCAGATTATACTTCACATATCATCCATCCTGGACAACTTTCCATTTTAAGGCACATGCTGCATTTCCACCCTGAATATGTAGTCTACTCCCAATTAGGATGTGAGGTTGAAGGTAGAGAAATGTTTCCTTTTTGTATTTTTATCCCCACAGAAGGTCATAGTTGCTTAAAAATGTTCTCATTAATTCTCACTACTTCTATCACCAGCGGTTGGATTTAGTTATGGAGTAGCTTACAAACAAGCTGTGAGTTAAACAGGATGTGAGTGAGCAATATAGCATAGTTCTTTCAAATTGTATCTGTAGAATGAGAGATCTACTCTTGTGTAAATACTGCCTCTATTCCTCACCTGTAAGGAACGTAGCACTCGTTTTAATCCTTCATAATCTTTATCTGTCAACGGACTGAGAACTGTCATGGCATCCTCAGTTGACTGGCATTGTGGACAGACATACTCGTCAATAAGATCTGCTTCACTTTGCAAAATACCAACACAGCGCCCATGATACCAATTTTGACATCGGTCACAACCAATGTAAAATCTGTAAGATGCAAAACAAAAATGTAAATTCTAAGATGAAAAGACTACGCTTTTCACAGTTCATTTAAATGAATGAATAATATATATATATATATATCTGAAGACATACTAAACATTAGAAATATAATATAATTCTAAAATGGTTTTCATATTGGTTGAAGACATATTTAAAAGCATGTTACTTTAGTATTTCCTCTTCTAAAAAAATCAAGTAACTAAATTGTCAGCAAATAGTATTAGTAATATTGCCTTATGTTGAAGAATAGATTTAGAGAAACAATTTTGAATTTAATTGATTTTAAAGTTCAAAGTACAAAAGAAAGCTCAACTCTCTCAATAAGATATCAAATGGGAAGCTACTGCTGGTCGCCCAGCTGGCAGTCAGAAGCCCGTAGTCTAGTAACAGTCTCAAAGACTATGCTCAAATTTTAGTTTTTCTAATCTAGAGTAAAGCACCATTTCAAACACTAATAAATCCAAACTAGGCATTCTTTTTTAGTCTAGTTAATATATATTTAGAAAAATAAAATCTACCTTTTAAACCACATATTCTCAATACATCTCAAACATTCACTATAAAACAACATCAATTTTGAAAGGGGAGGGGAAAGGGAAGAGAAAAAAAAATCGGGAAGGAACTTGTCATAGGTGTATAATATAGGCAAAATATCCTTCTTTTACATTGGAAAATAAACAAATAACCAGTCAGAGCAGTTTGTCTTCCTAAATTATTAAATAAGATGCTCTTATCAGAACTCACTGTGACTCATCATAAGGTGTTCTGCAGATACAGTACAATTCCTCACTGCTGCCCTCTTGTGCCCGTTTACAATCATTACAGATGTACACATCCATTTTCTTAGCCTCCTTTTCTGTGATGCCAACACATTCTCCATGATACCAGTTAGTACAAAGATCACAGCCAATATAGAACCTAAAAGTATTCACAATGAAAATGACAATGTAGCTGTCATTTTGAGCTGCATGGCACTTTTATCCCTGTCTTCCCTGCTGCTGGATGCTTGCTCTAAGAGTCGGACCGAGCTTCCTGCCCTCAACTCTGGCCGCGGCGGGCCCTGCGTCTGGGGTGGAGGAGGCGCCCCCTCGCGGCGGGGAGGCCCGAGGCATGCTTTTCGGTAAGATGCGGGTGCCGGGATGTGGCGGAGAACAAGAACACAACAACGCACGCATGGGGACTCTCCTCGAGGAATGAGCGTGAAACGCTAAGAGCCACAACCCCGAGCCAAAGAATCAAACTTGCATCTCTCAGACCCATGCCACAGACGCCATCGCAAGGAAGGGCTATTTCTTAGACAGTTTGAAAATGTATCTCAAAGTGAAATGTAAAAGAGCAAAGCGCAAACACCACGTAAAAGAGACACTGCTACAGAGAACATGCAGGCAGCCGGCCAGCTGCGGGACGGACAGACAGAACATGACAGGGTGCGGAAAGGGGGACACGCAGCAGGTGAATTTCTGCTAATAATCTAAAGTGCAAAAGGAGTTTCATCTAGGTAGTCTAGGGCTCCTTCCAATAAACCATTCTTTGGAGAGCATTTTTAGATAATGCATGGCATGTAAATAAGTGCAGGTAATTTGCAACAAATGTGTAATGAAAATGAAGAGAATATAACAAAGTAACAGATATCATTTAAAAAACAGACGTGGTCCTTGCATGGAGTGGTGGGGAAGTAGTTATTATTGTAAGGTGTTTCACACTTGTTACAGGTACAGAACAAATTTGCACCTAACGGATGGTTACTATCTATAACTTTTTAGTATATTGATCCTAATAATGTATTGATTAATACTGGTGACTGGCAAGGTGTAGAAAAAAGCACAGCCAAAGGACTAAGTATAATTAAGGGGAGAAGGAGCACTTGCATGCACTGGACAAGAAGCCGGATAGAAACAAGTTTGGCTGAAACCAGTCACTGGCTTTTTTTTTCTTTAGTTGTAAAACAGGGTTAATAATCTCTGTTGTTAACCACTCTACAGGGCTATTGGAAGGAAAGATAAAGATACGATATGGAAAAAATGCCTTGCAAATTTTAAAGAGCTATATACATGTCAGCCAAGATGAGGTAACTAGTTCCTTGGGCACACTGTAACATGCCTTGCACAATATAACTAAAGGAAAGGAACCAGATATCAAACTCTGAAATAAGCTCTTTGTGAACTGAAGACAAAACTAAAAGTTAATTTTCATCCCTCCTTTTTTGGGCTGCTCTTCTCTTTCATTTGTACAAAGACTAACAAAGAATCTTAGGGGAACTGCTGGACAGGTTCTCCAAAAGCTAATTGTGTTGCTTCCTTGATACTTTGAAAAACTTATATTGGAAGCAAATTTATTTTTCAAACTTTTGGTTTAATTTTGCATTAAAATTTCCAATAAGCCTTTTGTCAAAATGATAATAAAAATACAAAATTTAACAGATAATGTTAATCCCACTAAATAAACATACTAACTCATTCTAACTAAAAAACAGCATGAGTGAATTTGGAATAGTTCAATGATCTTAATGACAAAGAAAAATGTGAAGTATACACACAAAATAAATGCAAAATGACCTTAAAGGTCATCATTACATTATTCAGATATACCTCATTTTATGCAATGCAATTCTGCAATTTTAAATTTAAATTGAATATTAAACTAAATATTTAAAATGCACAAAATGCTTTGCATGTATTTTTTGTATTCATTTATTCTTCAAAAGGTACAATAGTCTTACATTTTATATTTTGGAAATTGTTATCTATGGACTCAGCAATTTTACAGAAGACAAAGTTAAGAGCCACATAGGATGAAAAGGCACAATATGTTTGAGTACAGAAAGTACTGACATAAGGAAATCATAAAATGTATAAAAAAATTAAATTTTCATAGTTCATATTAATTGACTGGATTTGTTTAAAAGTGAAGCACATCTATACTGGACCAAAGGGACAAATTCATAGGATTTAATTTCTTACAACATACATCATATATCTAATGAATGAAGATAATAAACAATGAAGATGTCCACCTACTCTCACCTAAACAGAAAAGGGTTTAAATTCCAAACATGCCTAGCCCACAAGAATTTATGGCCTGTTCTACTGGGAAGAAGGGCAGAGGGAAAGAAAAGTGATCTAAAAAAAAGTATTTGTAATGTAGAGCTTTTACCTACTGGAGTAAAATCATTAGAAAGCATTACAAAAACAGCTTTTGTTTTCCATTTAAACATAATACAAAGACAAAACAAGTTGAAAAATTATTCAGCTATAAAAACTCTACTAAAGTAGAAGTTATTAATGTTAACTTGATTCTTAAAACCTAAAATGATTAAAATTTTTAGCATAACCAAATGGATTTGGAAGAAGAATGCTAATTAATTTTTGCTTAATGAGATTTGCTTGACATAATAAATTATTACAGACTTAGCAAAAAAAAAAAAAAAAAAAAAAAAATCTGGTCTACACAGTAGCAATCCTAGAAGAAAATTAAGATGTTTTTCTAAATGATGACAATTTATATTGCAGATATTAAGAACTTCTAAACTCATTCTATGTACCCCAAATTACAAGTTATATCTGTTCCCTTTTTCCTCCACCAACTCCTCCCCTTCCCTCCCCCAAACATCTTCACTGCCATTTTTCCAGTTAGAAATGAGAAATATTCTAGAATCTTTAATTTCATATCTTTGGGAATATAAGAAGGAACCATTTCATATTGTATTTGATAAATAGGAATTTTATAACAAAACAAAATTAAGTTACTAATATTCATTAATAAACAGTACCATTCCCTCAGAACAGTACCATCTTTCAACAACTATACTCTTGATATTAAATAAATATTAACAGACTCAATGCTCTCAATTGTGGGTGATCTCTATGAGGACTTATTGATTAATTGTGGAATTAAAAATTTACTTCAAAGGCAGAGACTTCATTATTTTCTAAAAAAAAAAAAAAAAAAAAAAACTTGATGAGAGAAAAGTAGAAAATAATAGATTGAATAATGTTGTTTTGTTTTTCCCAGAGAATGGAATGTGATGAAAAGACAAACAGGCTAAAAATAAGAATTGTAATATTTGCTTTTTTTTTTTTCCTACAAGATTTTGATCACTAAATGAAAAAAACCATACTGACAATTTCACTCTTTTAAATTGCCTTCAAATATACACTTATACTACTATCCCCAACTTTTAATAACCACAGGTTAAACAGATACTGAAAAAAAAAATTTCAAAGAACTAGACCTACTCACTTAGACTCATCATAAGGCGTTTTACAGATACAGTAAAGCTTTGTGTCCTTCTTAGTTTCCTTTGAGGTAGTGGAAATCATTTTCTTTTTCTTGGATTTGGAAGCTGAAGACTCTTTCTCATCATCTCTTTTTCTTTTCTGGGAAGATACAGGTATGGGCAATGTCGGAGTTGATGTGACATTGACCGAATGCTGTGGTGGAGGTGGTAGTGGAGGAGGTGGTGGAGTTGGTGGTGGAGGTGGTGGTGGTGGGGTTGCTACTGTAGATATAGCTGCAGCTGCTGCAGCTTGTGCTTTCTCCTTTTCTTTCCTAATTTTATTGAGGTCTTTCTTTAGTTCTTCCTATAGAAAATGAAACAGAACAAAAAAGTTATTATGATTATTTGAAAAAGATAAGAGAATACTCCATCCATAATCTTATTTGATTCTAATGTTCAAATGTTTTGGTCCAGGAGGAGGAAAAGTCCCTTTTTTATATCTTCAATGTAATTTAAGTACATTTAAAACTACTGTAAAATCATGAAATCATTAGAAAGAGAAAAATAGTATTAAATAACAAAAAGGTTGTTGGCAACATCTAAATAATATTGTCTATGTCTATATGTCTGGAACTGGATTTACAGGATTCCTAAAGTCTTCATATCCAAGTTTTTGTGAGAAAAATTCTGAATAAACTCCATGCAGCTAGGTCCTGATTTGTGAGAGTAATGAATTCCTTGAAATAGCCATATTATCCTAATTCAAACAGCATATTTTTAATTGGGTTGGAACTAATGGCCTCATTTGACATAATTATGATTTCAAATAGTATAAATTCAAATACAAGCAGGGGATTCATTACTTGTGCCAAGTAGGGACCTAACCCTATGGCTAAGGAAAGAGGAGAATGTAACTTGGCACTATTTTCTCTACTGACATGGTTTTTAGGCAAATATGAGCAGGCTCTGCTTTCTGTTCAGAAGCAATCCTAAAGCAGATAGTGCCTCTTTCCCGAAATTATTCTGTATTTATTTGGTATATCCTTCTATGTATACATGTTATCTCTTCCAATAGAATGCAAATTTTTTAAGGACAGAGAATGTTTCATTTTGGCTTAGTATCTATCTATAGGGTCCTTGATGGTATTTGGCAAATAGTAGGCACTTAATAAATGCTTCATTGATAACAAATCAGGATTATCATTAAATGAATTCAGAGAAACAAGATAAGTGAAGGTTATATTTCTGATCTAGAACTTAGTATTATTAAATAAAGAGGTATGACCAGTAATGTCATAAAAGCCAAGATAGAACTATAAACTTTTATAATTAAATATGTATAATTACTCCAAATCCTAATAAAATGGATATAAATACTATATATATTGATCACATGAATAGTTTCAAGGCATAAAGTACATCAATAGTACATGAACAAAACAAATCAAATGTATCATAAATTTGACCCATCCAAAATAAATATACATCCTAGAACCAATATTAATTTTATTTCTTTGGGCTGGACTTATGTTTTCATCAGAGTTCCCTCTATCTATGCAAATTAGCTGGTAATTTTAGAGTCTTGAGCTGCACTGAAAGGTTCATTTGTTCATGGTTTCCTAACCAGAGACAGGCATTAAACCTAGGTCTTTGTAATTATAAAGCTGGTCCTCTATCCATTACCCTCAAACTACCTTTCACTTATTACTTAAAATGTTTAAATAAAAATCCCCTGAATTTAGAGAAGTAATTTGGATAGCACCTATCATTTAGCAAAGTTTGAACTGATGTCTTATTTGTCTCTATCTGAAAAGTAGAAGAAAATTGAAGCAGCAAAGAACTGGTCAGATGGAGAAGATCAAGGAAAGAACAATGCCTGGGAATGCTAAAGGAGAGGACGGTATTCAGAAGGCAGTTATGAATAATGCCAATTGCTTCTGAAAAGTCAAGAAGGAAAAAAATTCAGCTTTGCAAAACTAAAAAGCAATTTTGGAGAAAGGGGTATCCATAGAGAGGCAGGGATGGAATTTGCAATGGAGAAGGCTGATTAAGTTAATAATAAGCAAGTGTATATTCTTTCTAGACATCTAGCAATGAAAGTGATGAAAGACATGATGAACGATAGCTTAAGGGAATGATAGCATTGAAGAAAAAAAAAAATCTATTTTTAGAATAGTTGAGAATGTTTGTAGACCCAAAATTTTCCCCTGGCTAGAGCCTGATGAAACTATCTCATATAGTAATGTTATTTTTAGTATATTCTATATATCCTCCACTAAAATCTTAGGATAGCAAAGCCATCAAAAGTATGGGCCTGGTGAAGATCTGCATGGATGAGGATCAGCTTACACAAATTGAATCTGCTATAAAGACTTTTTTTTCCTTTCTTTTTTTGGCCACAGCAATAACTAAGTTACTAAAAAGCTTCAATCTGTGTTGATATATATATACTTTTAAAGATCTCATAATAGGGATGTGATTTAATTTGTAAGAGGTCAAAATTTCAAAGGGGTCAAAAAAAGAGATGATATTGATGAGGGCTGAGGGTACCGAAGAAGAGGTTAAGTGGAATGTGTGAGGTTCTGTTTTCACCAAGGCTCCAGTTCACAGTGAAGGAATTTTGCTAAATCCAAAGGCTATGATAAAAGCTTTATTGTTAAAGAAACACCAAGAGGGATTCTTTTGGTGGGAATATCATTCTCAAGAGAGAAGTGATCTGCAAAGGGTCATTTTCTGAAGACCCATTTTATACACGAGTCTAAGAGAAGTCCCAAATGGATGTGAAATCTTGCCAAGGTCATGACTTCCTCTAAAAAAGCTTATCTTGCTTCAGAGGATGCTCTGAGAGACCATTTGGGTTTGTAGATCAAAGGAGACATTTTGTTGATGATTTTACATAATTTTACAGGGCTGACTCAGATCAAGCAGAGTTTTAGGCTCATCAATATGGTAGCTACTTACACCAGATGGCATAGTGGAAAGAATGATGGACCTGGAGTTAAGAAGACTTTAATTCAAATTAGATTCATCATCTTAATAGCTTTGCAATCATGAGCAATTCAATCAATCTTTATTACCATCCTGGATTTTCCAATCCATTAAATGGGGATAATAGTACCTACCTTTAATCACTGTTGTGAGATTAAAATATTTATAAAGTGCTTTGCAACCTTAAAAAAATGCAACATAAATATTACTATATAGAGGATTTGACAAAATAACCATCTTTTTAATTTATCTATTATGTTTCTCTCCTCCTTACCTAGATTAAGAACAGATGATAAGTGCCGAAAGCAAGAGTAACATTGCTTTGGTGACTGAGGGTGTTTATGGGCCTATTGTATTGTGTCAGATGGCATTGTTGATTCCTCTCTCTCATCCTCCACCCCCTCCCCCATACCCTCACTATTCAATCTGCTGCCGAAGGCCTGTTATTTTTTACCTTTGTAAGTCTCTCATATATACCTCTTTCCAGTGACACTGCCAGCACTCTAGTATAGCCCTTAGCACTTCACACCTGGATTTTTACAATAGACTAATGGCGAGTTCTTTTTGCCTCAAGTCTTTCACTATAGTTTATCCTCAATTCAACTATCAAAGTAAGGCATGAAAGACAAATATCTTGATCAACAAACTCCAGACTCACTGTTACCTCCAACATCAAACGTAAAATCCTCAGATTGGTCTTCAAAGCCTTTCATAAACCACCACCTCTTTTGTTCCTTACCCTTTTGACACTGGTAATAACAATAACAATTCCTTGCACAATACTGTACATTTCCCACTGGCTGTTCCTTCTTTCCCTTTCCCTCCTTGTCTCTACTTCCTGGCTTCCTTCAAGTCCCTTATGTTCTGCAAGAAGCCTTTCCTAATCCCCTTTAATACTAGTGTCTTCCCTTTGCCGATTAGCTCCAATGTATCCTGTCTATAACTTATCTATAGAGAATGTGTTTCATGTTATTTCCCAAGACTTTGAAGGACTAACTTGTCTTTCTTTGTATCATCCTAGCCAGATTACCTAGCATATACTAATCATTTAATAAATGTTTGCTAACTGCTTGCTGCTTCAACTTTTTCCTTCTAAGTATGTCCTCAAGATTCTGGTCTTCTGTCCTTTATTCCTTCCCTGTCCCTAGATGGTCTTTTTAGTTTCCATGCATTCAGTTATCATTTCTATACAAACAAGTCTCAGATGTATATTTCTAGCATTATTCTTTTTTTTTTACAAAACTACCAGCTAGAATTCTCTACTTACATGTTCCATCTAGACTTTAAATTCAAAAAGAGCATTCATTATCTTACCCTCTAAAGCTTCTCTTCTTCATAAATTCCCTATTCTATTGCTGATCCCACTATCATCACCTTTCAGTTTTCTTTTCCCCCCATTCTTCATATTCAATGCATTATAAAATCTTAGTGAAAATGATGGGGGCGATAGCCCCTTTAAGATTCCTTGTCTGATTTCCAACTTCCTTTGGGACTGATCTTTGATTTCAAGATCTAGTCAAGCCAGTTTGGGCTGTACCCAGCTCCCACCGGATCTGAGCTGGTTTGGGTTTTCAGCCCCATTCTAGTGATCCGTTTAGATAGCTCAACCCCCATCTGGTGGGTTCTGGCTATTTAGGAATCAACCTGGGCTCCACCCAGATGCCCCTTCAAGCAGATAAAACAGCCAAGGTGGAATCATCCCTTGGTGGAGAGTTGAAAAATGCCAGCAACCAACTCTCCGTCCCGCCACTTGTGGTGTATGCCTTTTACTAACCAGACTTTTTAACCTTGCTTCCAAACACTGCAATAAACCTCTTTTTATCATCTAGGTTTTCGGGCCTGTAAATTCATTTACAGGGGACTCTCGCTGCCACTAGACCTGATTTAACTTTGTATCCTTGTGCCGAATTCTAAGGGGCTGCAAGGGAGCTCCATGTGACTCCCTGTACCCCAATCTTGTCATTAGACCTCAATTAATCCTAATCCTATTGAGATATATATCTCATCATTAGGTATTTACCTCATCAATTCTATCTCCACAATCTCTCTTGAATCAGTTCTCTTTCCTAATTTATCACCTTGTACATGGACTATTGTGATAGCTATCTAACTGGAATCTCTACTTTTAGTCTTTTAATGCTTAATGCTATCTGTTGTATAACTACCAAAATAATCTTCCTAATATACCAGTTTGACTATGTCAGTTTTTTGTTCAAACTCCTTAAATGTTCATAGGATCAAATACAAACTTCTTATCTAAATACTTAAGATCTCTACCATTTAGTTCCAACATAGTTTTTCAGCTTTTCTTTCATGTATTCTAATTTCCAGAATAATACTACTAGCTGATCCCTGAATATGTTCTTACACTGTGCTTATTTATGCAGGACATCCCTCATATTTACAATTATTTCCTCCTTATTTTTACCTATTCCAATACTTTTCTTCTTTCAAGATTCTGCTTAAGTATCATCTCTTCCATGAAATCTATGCTCATCCTCCCAGGTGAAATTGATTTTTCTTTCCTAATTTTTAAAAGTACTTTGTTTATACTTCTCCTTCATTATCACATTCTATCTTGTGTCATAGTTATGTACATGCCATTCCTTCCATTAAATTGTAAGCTTATTAAGGGCAGGAATCAGAAGATTGCTCATTTTTGTATTCCTCATGTTTAGCATACAATAGGCTCAATATCTGCTGACAATAAGAGAAAGGATTCATTCAGTTTCAAAGTAGAAGTGTCAATTTACTTTATACTAAATTGTTTGTCTCTAGACAAACAGAATCTAAGAATATTTTAGAGGTCATAATACACAGACTTGATGAATGAGAAATTTTCTGAAAAGAAAAAAAATTAATTTCAAAGATCTATCTAAAATTAAGGAAGATACTTAGCTGATAAATCTGAGCAATGGCCAAAGACAAAGTGACATTTTTTTGTCCTGTAAATTTTCACCTTGACCTTTCAAGAAAAAAAATTCACTAATAAATAAACTCTTAGAATCATGATAAGGATATGATCTTAGGAACTGCTGATGTATGAGCATTTAAGATGCAAGGCAAATAATCGTATTTCTTTTCTTTTCTGAATCTAGAAAGGAGGTATGTGGTTTAAATGATAGTCAAGGTAGAAAACAATCATTTTTTATCTTTGTGGCAATACCAGGCCAAATATCCCAAAGGCAGGAAAGAAAGTTGTATCAGAACCAGTTCAATTTTCACAATGTATAAGCCAGGGGTTCTCAAACTACGGCCCACGGGCCACATGCGACCCACCAGATTACGGCAAATGGGCTGAGGGGCGGAGAAAGAATGTGAGCTTTTGTTTTTACTATAGTCCGGCCTCCAACAGTCTGAGGGACAGTGAACTGGCCCCTATTTAAAAAGTTTGAGGGCCACTGGTATAAGCTGTTGATATATTGTATTTTGAACACACTGCCATCGACATGTTTAATCAAATGTAATTCCTCAAATTTGATAGAATATATATTCATTCCGATAACATAGCAATTGCTTAAAACATTCTGGAAATGCCTTCAACACTGATATAATAACAATGTAAGAAAAATCAATTTGTTATTTTATAGTCATAACTTGTTTTTCACATTTAATGCTATTACTTACAGCCAACCTAATTTGGTTTCTTTTTGAACAACAGCTTTTGCTTAGTTTAAAAAAATCAAATCCACCATCAAAGAGCAAAGATTTGCCATCAATAAGAATACTGAATAGAATGTGTCAAAGACTCTCAAAAGAATTCAGAATGTTTTGACCACTTCAAACAGAATTTCTTCTGACTTCAATAAAACAAACAAGATAATTTTGCAGAGTGGCTGAAAGTCACTGGAATCCATAAGTTTTGGTTATATTGATTAAAAACATAAAATTATTTATAAATATACCTCTTTAAAGACTTAAAAGTTAATTTAAGGAAACACATGTTAACAAAAAATTCAAGGTAATGATTTACAAAACGTATAGATATCTTAATATAAAAGGAAAATGAAATGAAATCTCTTCCTACCTGCACTTCTATTTGAAGGTCTTTATCTAGTAGTGCTCTCTTTTTCAATATTTCAGCTTTGAGTTGTTCTTTATGTTTGAAGAGCAGAGCGGATAGCTTGGTAGCATTTTGCTTGCTACGCTTCTGTTCCACACTTTCTTCCCGTTTTCGTTTCTTAGCTGCCTGTTTTTCTTCTTTATCTATCTTATCCAAAATAAACTTCATCACCTGGTTACAGACTATCATTCTAAGAAAAAATATACAAGGTACATAATGCTGAACTGATGATCTACTATAGTAAAAATGCCTAAAGTACTTTATGTGCTTATAGATAACATTACCTTAAAAACTAGATATGGAAATATTTTAATATGTCTAAAAATATTCTTCAATAAAGCAAAGTTTATGTTTACTCCAAATATCCAGTCATTTTTTAAAATTATTGCAACATTTGATTTTATTAGTTTATATTTTAAAAAAAAGTTCACAGAGCATAGCAAGAGGAATACAATGAATTTCAGTCCAAATACAGAAAATATTTAAAGACTATGGAATAATCAGTTTATTTCCTGATATGCTAGTTAAAAGGGAATAAAGATGGTTACTTTAAAAGAGTAACCTTTTCTAATATTATAAACATTTCTTCCTACCTCTGATTTTCTTCTCTTTCAGCTGGAGTCATAGTCTTTTTTTGTTTTAAATGTTCTATCACAGCATTATGTTTCATCACCACCTTGAAGACAGCAAAATTCAAAGAAATATTACATAACTTGTACTAGAAAGCTGAAGCACATTCTTTTAAAAAAAACACTGACTTTTGTATAGATATATTTCATGTAAACATTAATTTATAAACATTTAAGCCTCTTCTCACATAAGTAAAGATTAAGGTTTAAAATTTACTTGTTGAATAAAGCTAAAAAATCAAATGGCAGAAAATCTGATACTACTTTTTGAAGAATCATTCTCCAATTTTATGTAAAAAAAAGTTACAATAAAATTTGCATTTAATATGTACCTTTGCAGTAAGAGAAAATGTTTTTTCAAATTAAAAAGATCAAGCTACATAATTAAGCAAGTAAATTATACAAGTAAATACCCCATAAAATGTCTGAAAAGTGAAGGAACAAGTTTCAAAAATACATAGGAAAATGACATATTTGTTTTGTCTAGATATAGGATGCACTTTGTATCCAAAGAATCAGAGTGAGAGGTGATGTAGCATGTATGGATTAGGTCCTGAAGAAGAGCTGGGTTCCAATTTTGCTTCAGCTACTTAGTAGCTGTATGACTCTGAGAAAGTCATGTGCCTTCTCTGTGTCTCTGTAAAATGAGAGGACTGGATTCAAAGGCCTATTCCTAAAGTCTTTCTCAACTCTAAATCTATGACCTCACATTATTTTGAGTGAAATTGATAACTGTATTCTTAGAACCAGGCTCAGCTTAAGCCTCAATGATTTATCTCCCTGATAACTTCTTTGAAGGCTGCAGAAGTCTGGGAAGAGAGAGGAGGAAGAGGAGAGAGAAAAGGAGAAGGAGGAGGAGAAAGAAGAGGAGGAAGGAAGGGGAGGGAAGGAGAGAGAGATGATGATCCGAGGAATAAGATAACTGAGAATAATTCATATATGTTTAGCACGCTCAGTCACAAAATACTCAACTTTCTATTATGTCTACTATCCTCAATTTCCCCACATTCCCATGATTTCCTTTAATTTCTGATACTTTGAATTTTTGTAAGGTGGAAACACATTTCCTAAAAAACTTTTGATTATTTTCCCTTCTTCATAACAAGGTTGTGAGGGAGATAGTACAAGCATGATTATCCATATTTTACAGATGAAAGAGAGTGTGGCTTAGTGGACAGAATGCTAGTCTTGAAGTCAGGAATATCTGTGTTCAAAATCTAACCTTTAACACTACTTGTGATTGTAGGCAAATCGTGAAACTTCTCTGAGACTCAGCCAACTCTAAAATTTGTCTGCCAAAACAATCTGAGAAACAACAGATCCCTGATAAAATGAGCAATAAGGAAACTGACGTTGAGACATTAAGTTGAGACTTGCCTTTGGCCATACAACTATCAGGTGGGGGAGGTGAGATGTGAATCCAGTTTTCACAACCGTTAAGTCCAGTTCTCTTCTCAATGAACCATGGTGTCTCTTTCTCCCAAACAGGTCAATTAAGAGGTTTGATTTAATATATATGTTATAGTTCCCCAGGAGGTTTCATTTTTGGAGTGTAATTTTTTTTAGCTGCACTATTAGCTTGGCTTATACTATAAACTGTTTATAGGAGATAAGGTAGCTTCTGCCAACATATTTACTAAGTTTTAAAAGATTCAGAAATTCTTCTATGAACCATTCTATGATGGTTCAGCATATAATTATTTAAAAATGGGCTTATTTGTCTTTACTTGAATTAACTTTTTAGAGATTGACTTAATATTAATGCTCAAAAGCAAAAAACTTAGAAAAACAACTACCTAAAAAATTTAACCTTAAACATCTTTTAAAGAAACTGACATAAATGAAGAGATATCTACCATAACAAAAGAACCACTTTTTTTTTTTTTTTTAAACTTTTTAACTTTCACTTCAGCCCAAGATCTCCATACTGAATCGGCTTGCCTTTCATTATAATTCTAAATTTTATTCTTGGGAGTGCTCATTAACCAACTTCATCTTAGACCTCTTTTCCTTACATGATTCTTCAATCTTCTGGCATTCAGATATCTGGATTTCCTCAGAACAGTCTGCCTCTCTAGCCATTCTTTCAAGTACTGATTTCACATTCTCTCCTGTCACACTCTCTGAAGTACTTCATCTAATCCCATGAGTTCAATTTATCATATCTAAACAGATAACTCCCAGATCTATATCCTGCCCCCTTCTCTCTCTTTTGCTCCAGTCTTCTATTATCAAGTTTCCTGACTGAGAACACTGAGTGCTTCACTATCCTACACTGTGTCAAGTACAGAGTTTGTTTTTTAATAAATCCTTGATGATTGACTGGGTATTTCTCAAACTCAATCTGTCCAAAATAGAACTCATAAATTATTTCTCTTTTTTAAAAAGTTAAGTAAAAACAATATAGTTTCTTGCCTGTTTTTAGGAAGGAGGTATATTTCTATTACTTATTTTCTATTGCTGAGGAAACTATCTTCTCTTAAAATCCACCTCTTAGAATTCCAGGCTTCCTTCACTCAATTTAAATGTCACTTGATTAATGTAGGATGCTTTTTCCTGATCAAATTTACCTTGTATATAATTTGAATCTACTTTTATAAAAGTGTATTTCCTCAATAGAATGTAAGCTCCTTCAGGGCAGGAATCATTTTCTTTCTTTATCTATATCCCCAGTACTGAATTTATAAGAGTTATTTAAAAAATGCTTATTGACTAACTGAAAGTTAGATCAAGAAGTCAAATAGATCACAGAATTACTGATGTGCCACTGAATGTACAAAATCAAAGGAATGAATTATCTAGAAATATGTTTAAGTGAAATCTTAAAGTAGAAGCCTTTTTACAAAGGAAGGGAGTTGGACTTGAAGAGTGTTAAATTTCTTTTAATGCTAAATCCCATGACATGATCATTCAGATATCAAAAGCCAATAGCAAAGATCTATATAGCTAAACAGAAATCTCATTCATTGAATAAAATGCTGTATAAGATGGGGGGTTCCCTAGTTTTCTGTGATAATGTCTGTGTGTTACAAAGGTTTTGCCCCCACCCAAAATTTATTCCTCTATTTCATCTCTGTTAGTAAATATAGTAGGGGTATTAGTCATACTCTTGAGTTTATTATTATCCATAAGAATTAAAAACTTCTAATTTCTTTATATGATTGCAATATTATCATTCCATTTCTAAGTCTTACTGCCATCCTACACTTAGTCTTCTCCCTCACTTTTATGCTCAGATCACCATATTTAACTTCATTTTACTCCATTCCTTATTTTGATTGGAGAATTAAACAGTTTTATTAGACTATTTTCTACTCTCAAAATTCCCTGCCTTTTTATCTTCATTAAGATTTAATTCTGAATTACATCTATCAATCTCTTTTATTTTCTTCTACACATGTGCTATGAATGAAGCTGGAGGAAATGATGCAACTAAGATGACTTGTCCATTACAAATTTATATTATCTATTCTCAATCAGATTTTCATTATTGAAAAGTAATTTTAAAAATCCTTTCCAAATGATTCTCTATCACATTCCCTATAGAAGCTGTTACAAATCTGCTCCTGTCACAAGCTTCCCATACAATTCCCCCACATATCCCCTAAGCTGAAGACTTTATCTTATACTTTAATCAGAAAAGAATCCATTTCTCTTGTTTTCTCTTTTCCTGTCCCTGTATCTCAAAATCCTTTGACACCAACCTTTGTTCTTTCCTTCTTTCTACACAGAGTCTTCATTGATTATCATCCTTTCTTTTCTAAGGTCAACTCTTTATGTATCTTTGATCCTATCCCATGTATTGTAGCAGATTTCCTTTAAAATTACCAACCCATTCTCATCTTCAAATAATTCCTTCCTTGCTTTCTATAAACATGCTCAAGTCAATCCAATTCTGAAAAAAGACACCATTACTTTATCTTGTCATTCCCTCAAGTTATTGTTTCATGACTTTCTTCCTTCCTAGTCAACCTCCTAGAAAAAGTCATTTCTTTCTTCTCTCTTCATTTCTTGAGCCTCTGCTCATTACTCAACTAATTTCTCTCTCCCACGTATGATGTCTTAAATGCTAAGCCAGATGCTCTTTTCTCAATTCTTCTCAATTGCTAGATGTTATGAATACTCTCCTCTGAGAGAGAGAGAGAGAGAGAGAGAGTGTGTGTGTATACACACACACACACACACTTTTTTTTTTTTAAACCTTTCTTGCTTCTTTTGCTGGCAGCCAAACTTCTGAGTCTTTCTTGCTTCTTTTGCTTGTAAGACTGCCCCTTCTCTTTTTCTTGATTAATCATTCATATCCTATCCATTTAATATGGGTGTACACCAAGCCTTTGTATTGAGCTCTATTTTCTTTTCTCTATAATGATTTTGTAACTTCATCAACTCTCAAGGGCTCAATGATCAATATTATGTAGTTGACTATTACATCTTTATATCTAGTCCTAGTCTTGTTCCTGAGCTTGTTACATATCTCCAAATATTTATTGCACAGAATTCATTATCTTTTCTCCTAAATGCATTCCTTTAAGAGGATTACTTATTTCTGTCTAGGGCACATTCAACCTTCCAGGCACCTAAATCCTAAATCTCAGCATTATCTTCAACAATGTCACATTTCCTCTTAGTTATGTAATATATCTTTTATACCCACTTATATACATACATATTGTGTTCTTTGACAGAATATAAGTTCCCTGACGGCAGGGAACTTATTTCATTTTAGTCTTTGCATTCCCATGGTAAGAATACAGTAAGTCTAAATTTGCCATTTACTTTTGTCTACAATTTTTAGATCTTTATGCTCCCTTATAAAATAAGGAAAACTCCATTAAAGGTTTTTTAGCTTTAAATTACTTGAACTGAGGTAAATTTTATCAGTACTTATAATATGCACATCAGGTTTCTAATTGCTTTGGGAATAGAAAAATACTTTGCAATAGGAGGAAGCAATTCAGTTTGCATTTCACTAATCCACTGAAGAAGAAAACAGCAAACTACTCCAGTATCTTTGCCCATGGGTAATATGGTCTATAGGATAATGAAGAATCAGACATGACTAAAAATGAGTGAACAACTACTAACTTTAGGCAACCATAAAAAGTGATTTGGGATAGGGGGGGAGGAGGTAGAGAGGCCGGGGGTAGGGAAGTTGGGTCTCTTAATTCTCCCAGGCTGGGAGTACAGGGCCACTCATGGGTTTAATCCCATTGATAATTAGTATGGAAACTTTGATTTGCTTTGTTTCTCATGAGGGTCAATTTCCCTCTTTTGTTAGCTTGGTAGCCCACAATTCTCATTTTCAGAGGCTAGATTTAGTGAAGACTTCTGACAGGCTCTAGACCTATTTAGTTCAGAACTCTCAAGCTCAAATGATCCTCAAGCTTCCACTCTCCCCATTAACAAAATTATATGTATGTGCTACTGTCTGGCAATGAATACTAAATTTTGGATTCTTAGGAACAGATTTTTTCAGAAAACAAAATATTTTGAGAGTTGGTTCTCGAAGTTTTTAATGGTTACAAGATAAAGAAAACAAGCCAGGGAGAAGAATGAACTTGAAAATGCTCAGGCAATTCAAGAAGTCATAGATAGGATGCAAAGTATACTATTGAATCAATCCTTTTAAGAGCCATTGAAGAACTGAAACAATGGGGGTTTGGAGATAAAATGGTATTTTCCTCTGTTTTTCAAAAATTCTGTTGGTTCCCACCCATCTTTTTTCTTCCCCTAATTTTAGTTTTTTTTTTTTTTTTAAAGCTTAGTTTAATACTTTGTATCTTTCTATTTACTATCTTCTTATGCTAAATGTTATAAAGATAAAAATCATATGATGAAAAAAAAAATCTGGTCTTACTGCTTTGTTTGCAAGACAACTAGAACTCTGCAAAAATTTTATTTCAATGTCTCATTGAAGTATTTAGGTGACCTTTGATTCTTGAGAGCTAAATCAATAGAGCACAAGTTCTGGTAGTCCCTGATAATCTAGAAAGAATTTTTTTGTATGGGCTTGGAAATAAACTATGCATCTGTTGTCCAATCAAAAACTGCATTTGTTAAGACTCAGAAGTTTAGCTGCCAAGTGATGAATGATTTTTGACCACAATAACTAATGAAGACCAAATAAAATAGAACCAAGAGAACTATCATTAAATATAGAATTTTATTATCTTTCTCTCTATGCATACATACTACAATAATGTAATTGAAAACAATTCTAAAAAATTTTAGAATTCAGATTAAATGCAAAGCCTCTAGGCTTCAGAAGACAAATTATGATATATTCTTGGTAAGGAGGAAGTAGATTAGAAGTATGGAATAAGGCAAACATTTATCATTTGTGGATGACAGAACTGTTTTGTTTTTCTTAGGAAGGATTTTGTGGTGGTGGTGGATTTTTGAGGAAATTAAAAGGATATAAATCAATAAAACATTTTTTAAAGACATGATTAAAAATCTAAGTAACTAATTTTTTTATAAGATGCTTGGTGGAAATATATGCTTCAGCAAGACAAATTTAAACTATTTCAAAATGAAATGAGAGAGGATATGAACTGGTTTCTAGCCACCTAAGCAGTACAATAAACAAAGAATATTGGAGCTGGAGTCAGAAAGACCTAAATTCAAATTCTACTTTAGGCACTTATTAGTTGTATGATATTAAACAAATCACTTAATCGTTGTCTGCCTCAGTTTCCTTTTCTGTAAAATGAGGCTAATAATAGTACCTACTTCTTAAAGTTGTTGTGAGAATAAAATATTTGTAAAGAATTTTAAACCTCTTATGTCTCTTAAAACCAAAATTCAACCTTAAAGTTCTTTATTAATACTAATCAATTAAATGTTATAAATATTGTATAAATCTCTTCTTTCAAATCATCCATCTTCTTAATTCTTAAAAATGAAGCCGTTATTTTCTGATAATACTGAATGTGCATATCTAGGCATGGTTGCAAACAGTAACAGGCATTTGTTCGCTATTTTTAAGTAATTCAGCAGCTCACCCGAGGTTAAAGTATCTTGTATTTCAAAATGTTTTGGGAAAAGTTGATACTAATAACGCTGATACATTTAATCTCAAGAATATAATATTACAGGACTATAATTCATACCAGTTTCTTTGAGAAAGGAAAGAAGGGAGGGAGGGAAGAAGGGAAGGAAGGAGAGAGGAAAGAAAGAAGGGAGGAAGAAAGGAAAGAAGGAAGGAAAGAAGAAAGGAAGGAAGGAAAGCAAGTAAACATTTGTGACTGTACCTGTTTTTGGATAATTTCACTTTGATTAGAAGCTTGGAGGGTATGTTCACGTTTAATTTCTATCTGCTGCTGTTTCTTCTTTTGTTGTTGTTCCCTGAGTTGTTGAACCCTCTGCAACTGTTCTTGTACACTGGCTGCTTGGACGGTGACCACATTCTGGATCTGGTGAGCCTGTACAGGACTGGTTTGCTGAATCTGAATAGGTAACTGAAGTTTGATTTGCCCAGGAACAACACCCTGCTGAGCCTGTATCTGAGCCACAACATGTGATTGAATTTGAGAGAGAACCTGGACTTGTTGTTGTAGCTGAGGCACAGTAATGACTTGTGTTTGTGGCTGTTGGATTTGTAGCTGAGGTCGGGATGGGGAGGTTACAGTAACTTGATTCAAAGTTTGTGTTGTTGGGAGGGTCTGTATGGAAGATTGAAGCTGGGGCTGTGATGGCTGCTGTACTTGGGACTGAATCTGAACCGAAGTATGTGGCTGAATTTGAACTGGCTGTGAAGCTGTTGTCTGCACCGGGGCTTGACATACAGTGGGTCCATTAGATGAAGCTGGTGGAAGTACTCGAGTTTGAGGTGGGCTTTGGACTCGAACTGGAGACTGCCCTTGGACCTGGCTTTGAGACTGACATTGTATTGTGATTTGAGTCTTATTTGAATGTGTTGGGACAGGCTGTGCTTCAGAAGTGACAGGGGATGAAGCTGTTGCTTGGGTTTGGACTTCAGTGTGAGTCTGAGCCTCAGGCTGAACTTGTGGTTGGGGCTGAGCTTGGCTGGGGGACTGGGGCTGAGTCTGAGTTGGGGTCTGGGGCTGAGCTGAAGGTTGAACGGTCTGAGGTGGGGCTTGTGGCTGACTTTGACTTGGTTGCTGAGCTGGTGGTAGGGCTTGGATGGGTTGAGGTTGGGTCTGAGCTGTCTGTGTGGTTTGTTTCTGCTCAGTTGTAGCTGTGAAAAATCAAAGACCAAACATTTCCATTATTCTAGGCCACACATCTGCAGACAATGTTAACTTTAAAAAGGTATTTCTAAGATAAAGCACTCTCAGTTTTGGTTTTAAGAGCTACCATTTTTACTTAATTTGTAAGATGTGCAGGTAGCAATTTTAAATATTTTATGTTACCTGATGTTGAGGTGGAAACTGTCGTGGTGGTGCTTGCTGCTGTAGCTGTTGTAGGCAAAGGGGTGAAAAGAAATCGTTGAATTGTACCATTTGGCATTGCAGCTTGCATTAATTGTTGGCCTGGGCCTGGAATTACTGTTACTCCTTGAGGGATCAGCTGTAGTTGTCCAGTAGTTTGCCCCTGTCCTTGAATTACCACAGTCAAACCCTGACTGCCACCCTATGAAAAAAGTCACCATATAAATGTATATTGTTCCAAGAACAGGTTAACATGTTGATCATTTAGGTTAATGGTATTTTTTGTCATCAAAAATACAAACTGAGGGTAGCTGGGTGGATAATTGTGAGTGTTAGTGGGGAACTTTAAGAGGAAAACAAGATGAACACAAAATGGCTTAAAACTATCAGCATCACACTTCCATACATATACAAATAATATATAAAAATAAATATAAAAATGTTCATACTGGAAAAGCTCAAATAAGATATATCATATGACTCAGATTATAGACATGGAATTCAAAACGTCAAATTCACAAAGAAAGTAAATATACTAGATCCAGCAAGTATTCAATAATGATTATATATCAAGGACTATGGACTAAATAACTCTGTCTTATAACTGTCTCTTTATCCTAAAATTCAGCAGTCTTACATTTTTTTACCTTATTTTACATCACCGAAAAATGAAAAAGAAGAAAGAAGAGGAGGAGGAGGAGGAGGAGGAGGAAGAAGGAAGAAGGAAGAAAGAAGAAAGGACGAAGAAGGGACTCCTGCACAATATAGATGATTATATCTATGCATTAAAGTGCCCAGATTTTACTTGTAAGAGAGCTAAGCAAGTTCTCATTTGGAATCAGTTTAAAAGAATTTTACATACAATTTTTATTAGGTTTACTTAGGTTTTTAAGACCATGATAAATTTTAAACTACAAAGAGAGTGAGGAGAGGGAAAGAACCATGAAAAGTAGATAATGTGATAGCAGCAGAAAGATAGTTGACAGCAGTGGGAAGCAGAAATAATATAAAAAATAGACTTAAGAAATTAAAAAACAGCAGTGGGGACATTAAAATAAAGATAAATGGCCCAGCCCTATAAATTTTTAGTAACATATCACCATTTCAGCAGAATACAATGCTTATAATGACCCAGGATCATAAAGAAAGTGTTAAATTATGTTCAGTATATCATGCTTAAGTATACGGCAAAGAGAACAATGCATTTCAGAAATTTGTTTTTACTAATACCAGAAAAATACTGCTTTGATTCAACCAGCTTTTGCCATGCTCTGATTATTGCTATCAAAACTTGCTTTATCTTCTGGGGCTTTATCTTTTTAACTGATGAGAATACACTCTCTTTACCCAGCCTGGGAGTAAGTAGAATCAATATTCTTCCCTGTAAGAGGCTTTGGGCCAGTACTCCCATGGTTAGCCATCAATCCTTTCTAGGTGTTGTTTCTCTCTTCATAAAAATGTAAAATCATCAAAGTCAAGAACCGATGATTCTCTTTTGTTTTATCATACCCGGTACTTAGTATTGTTCATACATTTCTCTTCAATTATTATATAAAGTGATGATCATAATAAAATTTAGCTAAAATATATAAATTTTGGAGTTTTCAGAACACATGCTGAAAAGTCTATCCTGATGACAAAATGTGGTAACTTTTGAATTAATTATCCGAAGAGGCAAACAACTCAATTATTTCTATTCTAGAATTAGGAATTGTGGGCGAAGGGATTGACATTTTTTGAGGGGATATTCCATATATGTATTTATTTAGTTCCTACATATAAAATTCCCTGGGTTTAAGGAATATACTGTTGTTATCATCATCATCATCATTATCATCATCATTTTACCATATTATACAACTCGAAATGAAATTCTATACCACTTAAAAGGTCCACAAGATCCCACACATACCCTTTTCCTCTCAGACCTTTGATGCAGATACTCTACAAATGAGAAAACCTCAACTTACGGAGGTTGGCATGGTGCGATAAGCATGCAACCTGGGGCTAAGAGTAATAACATATAAGGCACACTTAAAGATTTCATAAAGTCGTTGACTTGACATTATTTACCTGGCCTTGTGTTAATTGAGTGAGCTGAGCCATTGTAAGTTTCACTTGTCCTTGCTGAGGCCGAGGAGGCTGTGGGGTGGAGGATGGAGGTTGTATATGTGGAACAGGGGCTCCTGATGTTACTACCTTTTGTCCTGAGCTTGAAGATGCTGCACTAGGGGTAGACACTGCAGTGGAAACAGGCTGACCCCTGATGATTTGGGTTACTACCTGTTGAGTCTGACCTGTAGAAACAACACAACATTAAGGATGCTAGAAATACACTCTAAGAATTCTATTACTGCAAGACCATTCCACAAATTAGATTACAGGCATTTCAATCTTCAAATAAAATGAATATAGATCATTCGCTAAGAAATGAAAATAGTGTTTTAACTGGATTCCCCTATGCCAACTTCCCCCTTAAATGCCTAATTCATTTAAAGTCTCTCTCTTTCCACCAATTATTGTGTACAACCGGCGTCTATATATTTAGGAATGAGGAAACATTCTCCATTAGTACCATTTAGCCAATTCAAACACATTTTCAATATAACTTTCTTATGGCATCCTAGGCCCCCATTTCTTATTCTTAAAAAAAAAAAAAAAAAAAAAAAAAGTCTTTTGATTGACCTTGTTTTATATTCCACCTTCATATTACCCCCTCTCCAGTTAACCATCTCTTATAACAAAGAATAAGACAAAAAAAATCAGTTCCACCAAACTCATTAGCACAACAAATGTATCTGAAATATGCCATTAGGGTATCCACTTAGGCCCTTTTGCCACCAACACTGTCTTGATACTGAACCATCTGAACCAGCAGATATAGGGGAGTGGACCTCTAGAATTCCTACTCTAGGCCTAGAATCTCTCCAGTGAGTATAAACTTTCATTATTAAAGTTATATAGTTTTTTTCTTTTTTTGTCTTTTCTATTTATATTGTTGTAGTAATTATGCAATGATATTGGCAAGTCACAGGGCATATATACAGTTTAACGATTTGAGTACTGCTTTCCAGAATGGCTGAATTAATTCAAAGTTCTAATAACAATCTATTATTAGTGAGCCTTTTCTTTCACATATCCCTTACACTATTGTCACTTTTCTTTTTTGTTATCTTTGCCAATCAGACAAACTTGAATTTTCATTGTTCGATATAAGTGATATTGCCCACTTTTTCATGATTGCTGAGAACTTGACTTTCATCTTTATGGAACTGCCAGTTTATATTCTCTCACCCTTTAACTAGCAGGGGCTGTTTTTTTTTTTTTTTTTCTCATTAGCACCAATTTCCTATATATCTTAGGTATAAGCCCTTTTTTCAGAGAAATTAACTACAAAATTCTTTCTCTAGTTAACTCCTTTGCCCCCCTTTTAAATTTATGGAATAAAATAAACACTTCCATAACATAGTAGTAGTAATAATAATAATAATAATAATAATAAAAGATTGCACATGAAACTGCAAACCTATTATATGCAACTTGCTATTCCTTTTAAATATATAACAAAATTATTACTTTTTTATCTTCCCCTCTATCTCACCCCCACCCCATCCCTGGCCCTGGAATTGGCTACAATTAGACACATATATATACACAATTATTTTATACCTACTTCTATGTATTGTTCTTTCTCTATATGCAGATAGTATTTCTTCATCTGTTCTTTATTTTTAATTTATTTATAACAGCCAAAATGACCGCGTTGATCAAAGTCATTCTTAGAACAATACTGCTATATACAATGTTCTCTTGGTTCTGCTCACTTCATTCTTCAAGGCCTGATTTTACTTCTGCAGCACTTCTTGAATATCCCCTTCTTTTCTCTGACACTGACACTACTGTACACAGGCCCTCACAATCTCATGCCTTGATTATTCAAATAGCCTGTTGGTGAGTCTGTTTGCTTCAAGTCTCTCCCCTCTCCAATCTATCATCCATTCAAGTCACCAAAGTAATTTTCCTAAAGTGCAGGTCTGATCTTGTCCCCACAAACTCTAATGATACCTTACTGCCTGCAAGAGCAAATACAAAATTCTTTTTGGCATTCAAAGCCCTTCATAATCTAGACCCCTCTAATCTTTCTTATATGTCTCCTTACATGTTATTCCCCAATACATACTCTTTGATGCAGTAATAAGTCTCTTAGCTGTTTCACAAACAAGATACTCCATCTCCTGGTTTCAGATATTTTCACAGCTATCTTCCCTGCCTGGAATGCTCTCATTCCTTCCCTACAAGTACAAACCTTCTAGATTCCTTTAAAGTAAAAGCTTACCTTTCATAGGAAAGCTTCCTTAACATCTTGATTCCAGTGCCCTCCCTTTGTTAATTATTTCCTATTGATTCTATATAAACCCTTGTACAAAAATCCTGCATAAAGTTCCTGCCTTGTACATTATTTGTCTCCCCCATTAGATTGTAATCTCTTTAAGACAAATGCTGTCTTTTGTCTCTTTGTGTGTGTGTATTTTTATATATGTTTATCCTCAGAACTTAGTGCAGTGCCTAGTACCTAGTAGATAATTAATAAGTTTTTATTGCTTTGAGCATTTGAAACAGTGGGAATTCCTGAGTTTTTCAAACATTATCCTTCGTGTTCACTTGCTTCTGGATTTTATATACTTATTCTCTTCAACTGAACTGTTTTTCTAATTTTTTTTCTGTTGTTGCTATTCAGTCATGTCTCACTTTTTGTGACCCCATATGTATATGGGGTTTTTCTTGGCGAAGACATGGAATAGTTTGCCATTTTCTTCTCCAGATTATTTTACAGATAATGAAATGGAGACAAATAGAGTTAAGTGACTTGCCCAGAAGCACAAACTACTAAATGTCTGAGCCTAGCTCTCTATCCATTGTGCCAACTAGTTGGCCCTTTTCTATTTTTAAATGAATACTATATAGTTCTGACGATTACTGTTTTGTAATATAGTTTGAGATATAATACTAGTAGGTCCTGTTAATTTCCACTTTCTAAAGTGGGAATCTCCCCTTGAGATTCTTGATCTTTTGTTCCTCCATATGAACATCATAATTTTTTCTAGTTCTATAGTAACCCCTTCAGTTAGCGTGGCACTGAATGTGTAAATTAATTTGCTTATTACTTCCATTTTTATTATATTAGCATGGTCCTTTAATTAAGTAGGTCAGTATTTCTTCGTGTGTTTTGTAGTTGTATTCATATAATTCCTGTGTGTCTTGCAAGCTGGATTCCCAAATATTTTATATGTTTTACAGATAATGTGAATGGAATTTATTTTTCTTTTCCTGTTGGTAATATACAGAAAAGTTGATTTTTTGGGGGGAAGGAGTAAGTTTATTCTATATCCTACTGTTTCAATTAGTATTTAAGTTAATTTTTTAGTATATTCTCACTAAACATTCATATCATCTGCAAAACTGATAATTCTATTAACTCTTTGTCTTTGCATATTTCCTAAATTTCTTTTAGTTTTCTTAAGACTATAGTATTTCTAGAGCTATAATAACTAATAACTTTTATAATAAGAGTTATAATAAATAATTGTGGCAATAATAGATATCCTTGCTTTACCCACGACCTTACTGTAAAGGTCTCTAGTATTTTTCCATTACAAATAATGCTAGCTCTTGGTTTCAGAGATTTACCATGTTAATGGAGAATCTATTTAATCTTAAATTTCTTTTCTTTTTCTTTTTCTTTTTTTAAATATAAAGGTATATTGCATTTTGTCAAAATGTTTTTTCTTCATCTATTTGATTTTTATGATTTTTATGGCACATGATTTTTATGGTTCTTATTTGTCTTATAAGAGCATTTCTTCATTATGCAAAGACAAGTGGATTGTGAATTCAAATCCTGCCTGACACTTACTGTGTAACCCTGGAGAAGAATTTAATCCTGTTTCTTTATCTGTAAAACAAGTTGGAGAAAGAGATGGCAGATCAGCTCTTAGTTTTTTTGAATCAAATTTGGCTTTCAATTTTATTTTTTCTTTTGATTTTTTTTCAGACTGTTTATTTTGTGGGATTAGTTTTTAGAATCATACATTCTCCTCCTTCTTTCCCAACTCTGGACTGCTTTGGTTACATTCCAAAGTTTTTGTTATGTGGTCTCACTGATGTAATTTATTTTAATAAAATCATGTTGTCTCTATATTTGTTCTTTGTTTTAGGATTATTCAGTTTCCATTTAAATTTCAAAATCTCTTTGCTGGTTCTAATTTTTATTGTTCAGTAAGTGAGGATAAATATTTTTATTATTTCCATCTTTCTGTACTTTGGGGTTTTATGTAGCAAATTTTGTAAATGTACCATGTACAGCTGAGAAATATGTATATTTCATTCAGCAATTACCAAAGAGTTGCCATTTTTAACTTTTCCAAAATCCTATTAGATTTCTAATTAGTTTTTGATTAGATCTGTTTAGGCCTAAAAAAAAAAAAAAAAAAAAAAGCACATCAAGGTTAACCTCTTAATAGTTTTGCTGTCTATTTCTTACTGTAATTTGATTATTTCTCCCTTTTAGTACTTAGTTATTGTCATTTTGTACATATATGTATTGTTAATATTTCATCATCTATGGTACCTTTATGCATAATGTAATTTCCCTTATGTCTTTTAAGGAAGTTATTTTTAATCTTTACTTGTCTGAGATTGTGGTTTCTTTGCTTTTTAAAATTCACTTGACGTATAATGAATTTTGTTCCAGCCTTTTATTTTTAACTGTGAATCTTTATGTTTTAAGTATGTTTTTTGTAAACAAAATATTACTGGATTTTCCTTACTAATACACTGTTATCCTCCTCTGCTTTTTGGCTGAGTTCATCACATTCAAATTTAGTTATGACTGCTAATTGTATATTCTCTTCCCCTCTACCATCATTTCCCATTTTTTCCTCCTACCAGCTTTACAAAGAAAAAAGGGGTATTATGATAAGCACTGTGATTAATAGTAGTAATAGAAGTGGTGTGTTTTTACTTCTCTTGTTTTATTGAACCCAAACCCTGAAATGATTGTTTATTCTGTTTCCATCTCCTTATTTATGACTGATTTGCTTATGACTCCCACCAATATAATCTTTTATATTACCCCTTCCTCTTTTTCTGCAGCCGATTTTGTCTAACATATTTCTGTTTTAAACTGTGTGTGTGTGTGTGTGTGCTCGCACACACGTGCAAGTGCATGTGTAATTCTCCTTACTTGGCTTAACAAAAAGTAAGCTTCTAGGATACCTGTTCCCCTGCCCATTCTTCCATGTTTCTCTATTCTTTTCTCTGGCACTCCATTTATAAATAAAGTAGTCATTTTCTCCTCCTTTCTTCCTTGGTATATTCATTTTACTTTCCCCTTTCTTTTTTTCTTAAAGCCACAACAGAACAAAACCAAACACAAGCCTTTCCATAACCTTGAAGATAATAGGATTTCAAAGAGACACAAATCCCTTCTGCCTCCCATTCTAAATGGAAGCATTTCCTCAATTGGTACTTTGAAACTGTCCAAATGTATTAATATTATTTAGGTTTCTTGATTCTTATGTTTATAATTCAGAATTTTTACTATCATATTTTCAACAAGAATTCTTTAAAGATTTCTATTTTGTTTGGGGTGAATGTTGAAAACTATCTTTGCATGTATTTTGAAAAATAAAAAGCTATTATTATTAAAAAAAAAAAAAAAAAAAAGACTTCTATTTCACTAAAGTTCTATTCCCAGCCTATTCCTATTCCCAGATATTTCCTACCCCCAGTAGAATTATACTTAATTTTTTGAGTAAGTTATTTTTTTTCATATGACTTATCTTTGTAAAATGTTATATTTCAAGATGTTTTTCTCCTTTATTACAGCTGCTGCAAAGGATAATATAATCTGTGATTCCTTTTCACATGAACTCTTCCTAATTGAAGTATTTTTCTTAGAGTGAAGTTCTGGATTTCTGGCTATGAAATTCCTGGGTGTTTTCAGTTTAGTTCTTCGCTTCTTCTCCCAGAAGATAATTGGTAGACTTTATTTTTGATTTGCACTTTGGTTCTAATAGATCTGAGCATTTTTTTCTTTTATGATTTCTAGAAATAACCCATTGAAGTTTTATTTATTTTTTTTAAACCAGGCAAAGAAGTAGAGGATTTTGATGAGTTGGTCACTGTATCCAATGATACTATTTATTCTTCCAATAGTATATTTCCCAACTATGTCATCAATTGTACCCAGCCCTGGACATTTTCTTTGTCTGTTTCCATGTCTGAGACAGAATGCTCTCTTTCTTCAACTCCACTCATTGATCTCCCTGAACTCCTTTTTAAGTACCAACCAAAATCCCATCTTCTAAAGGAAGCTTTCCTTAACCTCTTAATCCCAGTACTTTCCTTCTTATTTCCTACTGCTCCTGTATATAGCTTCCTTTGATATATAATTGGTTGCATGCTGTCTTCTACATTAGATTGTAAAATCCTTAAGGACAGGGACTGTCTTTTGCTTCTTTAGCACAGTACCTGGCACATTAAAGGTACTTAATAAATGCTTATTGATTGATTTTCTGTGGCACGCTCATATCCATGTACACTGTCTTTTTATCTACTAATAATTTTAATTCTTAGATCATATGATTATTAGTCTATTAACATGTCTAGAAGAATACTGTAAATTTAAAAGGATGAGGCTCTGAATCAGGAAGCAACTTGGCCTTTTTGAAAGAGAGTGAAATTTTCCAAAAAATCCAGATTACTCTTGTACTCTCTTAAATTCTGAGCATAGAACATCCTTGATGCATAGTGTTTGTCCAAATGCCTTAAAAGTTACTCTACAATTGCCAGTCACTATCTGGACAATAGGCATTCTTCATCCAATCGATCCTTTGTGGGTTAGGTTCTAGGTTTTAAGTAATGATGGCCTTTACTGAAGAGGACTTTTAAAATACAATCATCCCTATATCATGTGTAAACAGGAACATCTTAAAGACTTTAGCATATATAAAAGAAATCCATTTTCCATCTGGAATCTGTTCAGAACATCTTTTATAATTGTGATGAGTGAACATCTATGATATATGTTTGTCTTTCTATTTTAATGTTTTGCTTAATTAGAAAGGGATCAGTGAACAAAATTTTGGGGTTGCATTTATCAAGGTATCTTATTATTAATGGATACATGGGAGACATTTGTTGTTGGAAAAGACTTTTAAGGCTGAATTTTGCTGTAATGAATCAAATAATACAAAAAGAAAACAACAGATATAGCAGGATACTGTATTTTCTATTCAAGTTCAATTGATGTAAAAAGGACCTGCTCTAGAAAAACTGTGAATGTTACTTCTCATATTTTTATCAAAATCAGGAAGATCTAAGCTTTGAATGTCACTCAATTTGCAAGCTGTGTAATGTTGTGGGGTAAGTTCCACGAACTCCTATCAGTTTTAATATCCTCACCTATAAAATAAAGTTAATAACAGGACCTACCTCACACAAGCTATGAGTATCAAATGCAGTAATATATGTTAAGTGATTTGTAAACCTTCATGAATGTTATGTAAATGTTAGTGATTTAGTTAGTGAATAGTGATTACTATTATTATTATTAAATTTTTTTTTGCTGATACTTTCAAAATCCTTTAGAGATGATCAAGTAAGTCCTTTTCATCACTTCTGGGGTGATGTCTTTTTCATCACATTTCTTTTCCCCACTTGGGTATCCTTCTCTATTACATAATTTGAAATCCTAAGGGTCTAGAAGCAGTCCTTCCCTTTCTATTCCCCACCTACTTCCCAGTTCTCACTAAGTGCTGAATTATCTTTCTCTAGTAGATTCTGTCACTGCTTCTCTTCCATTCTCCTTCCTCACCTTTGTCAATGTCCCATTCTTGCTTGGGGTAACTCAGAGACCTGTTTCATGGCAACTCTTGGGCCTACTTCCCACTTCTCAATAATCACTGCTCACAATATTTGAATGGCATAAAATTAGAATCCTTTCAGTTAAGATGGTGAACACAATTGGCCCTTACCCTATTGCTGTACCTTCTAAACCACTGGACTAGACTCTGTAGCTGAATTCTTCTATATATCTCCTAATTGACACACAAAGGCAAAACCTGTCTTAATTTTTTATTTTTAGTTTTTTAAACACCACTTGGCACAATAGCAAATAGACTTATATGTCATTCCTTCTTTTACATATCTTGAAGAATCAGTCTTTCAATGCTTTAAGAACTATGTATCCTTGCCCATCAATTGGAGAATGGTTGGGTAAATTATGGTATATGAAGGTTATGGAATATTATTGCTCTGTAAGAAATGACCAGCAGAAGGAATACAGAGAGGCTTGGAGAGACTTACATCAACTGATGCTGAGTGAAATGAACAGAACCAGAAGATCGCTGTACACTTCAATGCTGTATGAAGAGGTATTCTGATGGAAGTGGATATCTTCAACATAAAGAAGATCCAACTCACTTCCAGTTGATCAATGATGGACAGAAATAACTACACCCAGAGAAGGAACACTGGGAAGTGAATGTAAATTGTTAGCACTACTGTCTATCTACCCAGGTTACTTATACCTTCGGAAGCTAATACTTAATGTGCAACAAGAAAATGGTATTTACACACATATATTGTATCTAGGTTATATTGTAACACATGTAAAATGTATGGGATTGCCTGTCATCAGGGGGAGGGAGTGGAGGGAGGATAATTTGGAAAAAATGAATACAAGGGATAATATTATTAAAAAAAAACAAACAAAAAAAAAACTATGTATCCTTTAAAATGATCTTCTTTTAATTGTATTTGGCCTGGTCTAGATACATTTCTGATTCTATTTTAGGTGCTCTCCCTCACTCTCAGAATGTAAGCTCCTTAAGAGTACAGATTGTTTCATTTTTTATATTTACATAAATAGCAGCCAACAGAGGACTTAAGATAGTGTGTGCTTAATAAATGCTTGCTGACAGATTAGATCATATAATAACAAAGTACTAAAGTATTAATCTACTAAATATGGTAATTCTGATACCACAAAAATGAAAGGGGTTCATGATGCAGAACTAATCCATTTTTTTGTTTATTTCAATTCTTCCATACAGTTCTACCTATTAGTATTTTTAAGATATGGCTTAACTGGGTCTCAGACCAAGCTTTTTATAGATTATCCCTTGCATCATTTTTTGCTGTTCTGCCAATTATACTACTTATGTATTCTTCCACCATTATCTATTATAATGTTTTGCAAGTTAAGTCTATATTCTAAATGTTTCCTTTTTAACTGCCAAGTCTTTTGCTTGTTTGATGTAGTTGTTTGATAGTAGTGATTACATAGGTTAAACATTTATAGAAAATGGTTATAACTAGTTTCACTGATTTTTCTCTTTAATTCAGGACTTATATTTTCAGCATCAATGTCAAATTAGAGTTATATGCATCATCTTTTCATCTTTACCCTTTTTAAAAAATCTGGATTATGATTCTCACCGGAATAACAAGTATATTTATGAGTACATATAGATACTTGCTTCAGAAATGAAGTATTAATCAACTGTTTTATCACATTGTCAATTTATCATTATGTGTTTGGTGTTGAAACTTCACGTGTACATAGCTTCAAACCTTTGACTTCTTCCTTTTCTTAACTTTAAACCATCTTTTTCAACATTTTCCAGTGTCCTTCCTTGTGACCATCTTTGCTATGAAATGATCAAGTATTACTGTCTACATAAATCTGTTTTGGAGTATCCTGTTAATAAAATTTCTCTACCTCTTCACCCTCTTAAATGGATCACGGAATCATAATTCCAGTACTAAACAGGCTGTCCAGGAGAATCTAGGAATTACTCTTTTACTTAGTGGCAACTTACAGCTATGTTTTCTGGTATCAGAAAGAACAAAAATGCCAAATTGCTATGTTCTACTTTTCCAGTTTTATATAAGCTTGTTGTTAAGCTCTCACTTAAAGTAGCAAAAGAACTTAAGAAATATGAGATTCTTAACTCTTCATGGCTTCTTTCCTGTCACTTACTCTGCCAACACCACTATGAAAAGACTACAGAGGCTAAGCATCATTTTGTGGGTTTTTTTTTTTTTTTTGTGTGTGTGTGCTTCATGGATTCTCAGGACTTATTAATTACCCATTGGTCAATGTGCTAATAACAAAACTCTTTGTAATTTTCTAATTTGGCCTCAGAACACAGCTATATTTATAAAAGTACATTAGGAGCCAAAGTGCTTGGGAAGTAATCTAACCTGATTCCCACTTTATACAATGCACCCAGCCCCCGTTTTATATATAAAAGAATGGAGGCTCAGACTCAGATTAAATGACTTGCCTCAGGAATATAAAATAGTAACTAGCAATCTATCATACTATACATGAATTGAAGGTTTTCCAGTTTGTTAGAACTTGCCAGAAAATGAGCTTTGCTAGTACAGTTTCAAGGATCAAGGGTTAATCAATGATGATTTCAGAGTAAAGAATGTCAGAGAGATGGTGAACCACAGCTGGGGAATAGGGGAAGCATTGGGAAATGATAATGTGAAAAAGGAAAAGACCAAATATACAACATTTAAAAAGGGGAAAAAAAGAACAGCAAAAATGGAACAACAACAAAAAATAATCTAGATTCATGCCCATGCTTCCATGACAAAATAAAGCACTGGAGTAGGACTGTTGTGGAGGCCTCAGGAATAGCTAACTAAACAGATAATTTAATTTTTATAATCAGTTCACACAAACCTTTAAATTTAGCTAGCGTGAGACAGTAGATTAACTAAGTTTAACTGGAAGTTTCTTCTGGTTCTACTGCTACTTTAGCAAACATGAGTTCAATAGGAGTAGTTGCTCAGTATCCTTTCACATATCACTGTTGCCCCGTTCTTTCCTTTTAGCTAGAGGAGATGGCAAGCAGGTAATTTTTTTCCAGCATTGTAATTAATTCTGAAACTATTTTATATTGGTAGATAGTTTATAAATCTTTTAATTCATTACAATTTACAACTTACTAATTATCATTTAACAGTACTTCATTTAATATCAAAATTTTGAAATTTATTAAGTCAACTTTTTTAAAAAAAAAATCACAGTAGAAGCACTTAATAGAGAAATATTAATTCTAACTTGTAATTTTCTATTATGGAAAATGATCAGTAGTACAGAATATGACGGACTTCATATATTTAAAAATAAAAATGAACCTACTGGCTGGAAGAATACCTTGCTGTACCATCAGAGGTGTTCGAATAATTGTCTTTCCTAGGGTTGATTGTTGGAGTGGAGTTCTAATCACTGTCATACCAGGACGGATCTGAGTCCCTGTGATTACCTATCAATGACACAAAGGGGATATGAATTCAAATGTTTTTCAAGACTCAAGTATGTTGATTTTTGAACTCAAGATCTTCAACGTATACTATGTTTGGTAAAATGTGAGAAATCTCTGAAGAAATGTCAGGTGTCTCCAAATATTACATTAATTTTTATTGAATACATTTGAATAACGCTTACATTTTTGAAAAAACAAACAAAAAAGAAACCTCACATTAAAAAAAAAAAAATTCTTCCTGATAATGTGTTTGATTCTGCTGAGGATAATCTCAAATTTCCCAATTAAAAAATATTTCATAGAAAGTTCTTTTGGCACCAAGACACACAATAGTCTAAAGAAAAGTTGCAAGAACCGATGAAGGCACTGCTTAAAACTACTCCTAGCTTTTAGATACTATGGAAAAACAATATGTAGCTCTCATTTTTCCTCTGACCAATTTATAGCTACCAGTTAAAGGAATAAGAGAGTAAATTAAGAAATCAGATGTTCCTTTATAGTATGAAAGAAGAAACCACAGAATGTAGTAATTTGGTTTTGTAGTTAGGTTCAGAGAATTTTTAGACAAGTGTGCCTGATTAACCTTCCTGTCCCATAATTATCACTGTCACAAAAAATGCGCCTGATATGTATGCATAATATATAAATATCTATATATCTGTATACACATTTGTATACATCAATTGCTTAATAAAATATAGAGGTTGTGGGTTATAATTTAAATTGTTTTATTTTTCAGATTCTTACTTGCCCACAGCATGTTTTAAGCACCGAGGGTCCAGTGCAAATTTGCAAGACTATAATAAAAGGAAAATTTTCTTTTAAAAATTCCTTATTTAACACTTACTATTCAGAGGAACATACTTACTGATACTAAATGAAAGTCCATCTGGTCAATTGCTAGTGTTTAACTGTTTAATGATTAATGTCTCACATTTTAGAAATCTAACAAATAGAAGAACAGATTTTTCAGAACAATGTTTTTTCATAGATTAAGTAGTAATAGGTAAGGGAAAATGAAAGCCTGGATTAGGCTACTCTGAAAAACCCAACCCACTGTGCTTGACCACATTTCAAAATGAAGTAACCTCAGAAAAGAAGTCTTACCTGTGAATTACTTGTGGTACCTACAGTGCCTGGGGTGTTTGGTCTAATAGTGACTGTAGCTGTTCTTGGTTGGAATGAAGTAAAGGTTTGCTGACTTGCACCTGTACTTGATGGAATGATACCCAGGACTTTCTGCTGAACCTGAACAACACCTTGAAAAAAATTAAGAATTCATTAACAATGCACTGTTAAATGCTGTTAGGTCTCTCTGGAATAATTACAAATCAGGAAGGTTACGATGGAATACACGATGAGACCCAACAACACAGAACAGAGGGAAGAAAATAAAGGCAAAACTATTTTACAAACACGAATTAAAGGTCTTCATGACTTTTCTTCCTTACCTCCTTGTGTTGTTGGCACATTTACAGCAACAATCTTGCTATTTGCAGGAAGCGGTAGTTTGGTAATTACTTTTCCTGCCATAGTAACTGGACTGCCTGTAATTTGGAACGTCTGACCTGTGCTGGCAATGGTTGTAGCAGATGTAGCAGCTGTGCTGGTGGCTATTAGGGTATAAGACATTCAATAAGTTTTAGATTTAAGACAACCAGCAATATAGTCACTTCTAGGAAGAAGTTCCAAGGCATAAAATGATGTTATTGTATACTTACAAGAATTTCCTGCCCTTTTATCTCTTTAAATATACCTTCTATTTCAATTTTAAATTTCATCTACTTAAATATTCCTTCTATTAAAGGAATCTGGGATTTCAAAGGTTATGCTTGAGAGTAATACTCAAGCATAAGAGCTCATCCCTGGTGATAATTAAAAAACAAACTGATGAAACTGATAAAAATATGGTATGGGATTTGAAATTTTCTTTTTTGATTATTCAGAACTCAGGGCAATTTTTCTTACAAATTTTGGTTAACTCAAAGTCTGCCTCCTGGTAATAGTAACCCTCTCTGAATATAATCTGACTCATGAAATAAGGAAATATGGCTTGACACATCATACTGAAGGCAAACCAATTTAATTATTTCTTAGCCCTTCTAGTTAACTGAGAAAAGGATTTCTCTGACACTGAGTCTTCAGGTTTGGTGACATGTAAATATTCTCTCTTAACCAGTCTATCTGTGAAACTTTAGTTTAGTTTAGTAGTTTAATTTATAGTTTACCTATAAAGTTTGTTAGTTGAAATTTGTTTCCTTAGGGGGCATATGAGATTATAACTTTGTTCCACAAAGTTTGTCCAACTCTTATGACATTGAAGGAAGTACAGAATTATGGATCTTTCTTCTTCTTAACTTTTATAGGCTAAAAGGCCCCTACAAGAGGCAATATGTGAAATAATTATTTCTCTATCATTCTAACCTAACCTTGCCTATAAAAGAACTTATGAGTCTCTTAGAAGTGGTTCAGATTATTTCTGAGGTCTGACCTTATGCTTGAGCATAATAATAAAATCTAGGTTTTTATCTCTATGATTTTTATATTGTGGTAAATATATTTGACAGCAGTTAACTACCACATGAACTTAAATAGAAAAATACTTCTTCCATAACAAATACAAGGCTCCAGATCCCACTTGGCTTCTTTTACTCTTGCAGTGGGATTAATAGCAGAAAGTTTTCTAAGTATCCTACTTTTTAGACAGTTTACAAAAATTAATTCAATTGATAATATTTTTAATTTGACTTTGTGTAACAATGAAAAACCTTATATAAAAGAGAACCAAATCTTATTAGTAACAACATTCTCACAATACATTAAATTAGAAGCTACAAAAAGTTACGATTAAGTGAAAAGATGGCATAGAGGTTTCTCCTGAGAAAAGGGATTATAATAAATTATATGTTTCATCATATGACCAAAGGAACAAGAAACATTATTTCGTGAGAAACTTAAATAATCTCACTTTGCAAGCCGCAATGATTATGAGTGCAAATGACAAGTCACTATAAAGATTACTGCTACTAGAATGTTTGTGGAAGCCCTCTTTGTAGTGGCCAGAAACTGGAAACTGAATGGACGCCCATCAATTGGAGAATGGCTGAGTAAGTTGTGGTATATGAATGTTATGGAATATTACTGTTCTGTAAGAAATAACCAGCAGGATGATTTCAGAAAGGCCTGAGGAGACTTACATGATCTGATGCTGAATAAAATGAGCAGGACCAGGAGATCATTATATACTTCAATAACAATACTATAAGATGATCAATTCTGATGGACGTGGCCCTCTTCAACAATGAGATGAACCAAATCAGTTCCAATAGAGCAATAATGAACTGAACCAGCTACACCCAGCGAAAGAACTCTACAAGATGATTATGAACCACTACACAGAATTCCCATTCCCTCTATTTTTGTCTGCCTGCATTTCTGATTTCCTTCACAGGCTAATTGTACAATATTTCAAAGTCTGATTCTTTTTGTACAGCAAAATAACTATATGGACAAGTATACATATATTGTATTTAACTTATACTTTAACATACTTAACATTTATTGGTCAACCTGCCAATGGGAAGGGGTGGGGGGAAAGTTGGAACAAAAGGTTTTGCAATTGTCAATGCTAAAAAATTACCCATGCATATATCTTGTACATAAAAAGCTATAATTAAAAAAAATTTTTTAAAAAATTACTGCAACTTACATATCAACATATGTGCTGAGAATAAAATGTTATATAGAATATATATAAGAATATAACAAGCTCCCTCCAATTAACTAAACACAAAATTCAATTCTTGGCAACACTGAGTAAGGGCAAAGGGATAGTTGGTAAAAATGTGGTACATATTACTTCAAAATTCACACATGCTCTCTCTCTACACACACACACACACACACACACACACACACACAGACTTTTAAAGAGAACTGAAATGTATTACATGAAGTGAATACAATCTTGATGAAAATGTAAGAAGAGAAGGAGCAGTCTTTCCTAAGATATTCTCTACAGTGGACCACTTTTACAATCACACTCATGACTGAGGTATAGAAAACATCCAGTGATATTTGTTGATTTTAACAGAACGTTTGATTTAGTAGAGCAAGATGCCTCATACACAAAAATCCCTAAGAGATGTAATGACAGAAATTGTCTTTTTCCAACAACACCACACCAGTTCTGCTTGATGGAAACCTGAATGTTCAAAAGCTAGGAAGCTGTCCTCTCAGAAAGTTCAACAAAAGGATCTTTCTTGATGGCAAAGGGTTCTAATATTCTTATTTGTATGAATTAAGACTAAATCTCAAACCCAAAGGAAGGCTCTCCTGGTGAGTGCAAAGAGGACTGCCTACCCTGTTAGTATGTGGATCTTGGCTCTGACATTTCCTATCTACATAACCCTGGGCAAGTTATTGAATTATCCTGTTGCCTTCTGTATCTATGTCTGTAACATAACAAGATTGGGTGGAATGATTCTTGTGTTCCTTTTAATTCTAGAACCATGATGCTATGAATAATCCCAATAGAAAAAGTAGTTGAAAACACAGAGCTATTTTTTAATTGAGATTTTAAAAGTAGTGGGATGGACAGAAGAATATATACTCTGGAAAAGTAATATAGCAGATGATGAGGTAGAAGTGATCAAACTAGTTTGCATAGGGGAAATAAGCATAGCTTGATACTGCAAAAGCCAATTTTTCCTTTTAAGATTGTTATTATTTCAATAATGTGAACCATGGTATGGCACAATCTCAGTAGAAGCAAGACTTCAAATTTTAAAAATCAATGGTACAATGATTATGTAGACAGGCTGCAGCATCTTAACAATGAGGCCCTACATGACACAACTGACTTAAAAGATAGTAAAAAAAAAAAAAAAAGGATATGGATGGGAAGAAAAAGAAATAACTTGATGTAAAGAGAATGAAAAATAACCAATGGAGAACTAACCCTAAAATATCAAAAGAACAAGAGGAAGGCCTTTAGAATACTGGCAGATTCTCCATGGAAAGTTATGAGAAATAAAGAATAGAAATCAGACAGAGTTAAATTGGCTAAAGTCTATATTGCTGCACATAGAATACACACTTCTGAAATCAAAGCTCAGTGAAAACAAATATGTTGGCAATGTTGTCAAGGAGAAAGACCAATGGGGTGAGAGACCAGGAGAAGGTATGGGGGTAGAGTTTTATTTCAATTCTGTCACTGATCAGCAACATAATTGTAAGTACTGACACTTAGTCTAATCAGACTAATTTGAATTAGTCTGAATCAGAATTCAGAAGATACTTCATTCAAAATTGTGTATATATAGACATACAGGCTTAGTTAGGTTAGACTAGTTGAAGGAGAACATTAAGATAAAAGCTCTGGATTAGGAATTAGAAAACTGTTTCTCATTTAGGTTTATAGCTACATAGATGTGTGATCTAGAACCAACTTCTTAAATTCTCTTAAAATTAAATCTCTTAAATTAAAAAATTAAAATCTCTTAAAATTCCCCCCAGATATAACATTAAATGATTCAATGTGTTATGAATAAAACAGTGAAAGGGCAAGAGAATATTTGAGAGATTAATTATGTTGGTAGGATATAAGCTTTAATAGGTGTTAACAAGTTCAGAAACATGTTTTTCTGAATTAAAATCAATTCTTTACATAATGACAATTATTTACCTGAATTTGACTGGCCTTGTTTAACCCAAGTAGCAAATGTCTGATGGAAGTTCTTGTTCTGCTGGAATGTTACTGTAGCTGGAGATCCAACCTTAGTTGTGAGTACCACTTTGGTTCCAGTAGTAACTGGGCCACTTATAGGGGCTACCACAACTTTCTGGGGGGTGGAGACTGTGTTGGTAGTACTGTTTGTTGTGGTAGTAGTAGAGGCTGCAATTACTGCCGGTAGCTGTTTCTGCTGCTCCAATCGTTTCTACAAAAGTTAGCAAAGGAAAAAAAATAAATAAATAAAAGAGTTTTCTAAATTAAATTGGGTTTATGTGTCCCCAAATTAATTTCCTTCTTAAGCTAAGAAATTCAGTTCAAATGCTCCTTTTTTTCCCAAAACATTAAACACCTGAAAATATGACCCATTTCCTATCTGATCCTGGCTATATATCTTGTTTTTAATAAGTAAGGTCTACCTCAAATAGCAAGAAACTCAAATGGCAGAAATTTTCTCTCATGAATAAAATCTTTCAAGTTCTTAGTCTAAAAATACCTATTTAAAATTACAAGTGGCTTTAGTAATCTTATAGTTGACTTTGAACATTCTACTGTTTATTGATGGAATTTATAGAAGGTATCAGATGACTGCAAATCGTATTCATTTAACTTCCATAATAATTTATCCAATCATAAAATCCATAATATCTAGAATTACTAATGCACAGAATAAATATGCACTCAACTTAAGTGAAACATATAAACATCATTTATAGATTTCTTTGTGTTCAAAAATCACTTTTAAAAGTGATTAGAAACACAAATAAATGTCTGTTTGCACTAAATACTGTGGTGGTGCTTACATTCTGATCTTTCAGACTGTTGGATCAACCAAAACAGACTTGTTACATCTTAGTTACAAGGAAATGTTTAAAGTTTCTAACTTTTTGTAAACTGGTTTATGAATTCTTTGTTGATACTTTGTTAAATATAAATGTGTCCATTTTCAAGGTAACTATTGTATATAAACTATTATATTATGATAATTATTTTTAAGGAGATGCTAAATATATACAAAACTAAGAAGTAAAGAAAAGAATGTTTTCATTTCAAAAGACAAAACTTCAAAAGGCCAATAAATTCTGTTGGGATAGGCATATGTATCATTCCTGCTAACAAACACTCTTTGGACATACTGAATATTCTCATAGTACTAATATTGGCTGATCAGTGTTGATAGTGATCTTGTAGTGAGAAAATGTTAACTGATTTAGTAAGATTTTTAAGAAGCTATTTGGCTTACTAATCTAGGATCTCCAATAAACTATAGAATTTTTCAAATCTGGTATGGTAATTTTTGCATGTTCTTTTCAGGCAGAAAAATTACCTTAGAATACTACTAAAAAAGATCTTTATAAAACTAGCAGGTGAAAAAAGAGAATTAAAAAAAATTCTGATTTTGTACGTTATTCAAATAGATGGATATTAGTAAGCCAACAAACTTTAATTCATCCCAAGGACTGTGAATTTCAGACAGTGAATCTGAGTGTTTCATTTGTATAAACAAGTGGCATAATATATAACACTGCTTCAAATCACACACCATAGCTCCAATACTCAATGTTGTAGAATTTGTATGCATGCATTCTGAGTAATGATGCAATTTCGTTGACAGGTGGGACTAGTAACAGCTCCCCCACCTGCTGGGCAGCCAATCGTTGTTGTTTTAGTTGAGCCTCCATTTGGGCCTTGAACTCCTCGGCCTTCTTCTGTTCACTAACCTTAGCTTGCTGCTCAACTGCCTGCGCCTTTTCCTTTTCCACTCTGAAGAAAAAAGGGAAAAAAATATCAGATCATTATATTTGTAGACTTGTAACATTAAGTACTATTTGGATGATCATGGAACAAATTCACCAAACAATAAAGGTTTTTAAAATACTATACAAATTTAAAATAGTACTTTCATCAAAAAAGAAAATTTAAGGGGCAGCTAGGTGGCACAGTGGATAGAGCCAGCTCTGAAGTCAGGAGGACCTGACTTCAAATTTGATCTCAGGCACGTAACACTTCCTAGCTATGTTACCCTAGGCAAGTCACTTAACCCCAGCTGCCTCAGCAAAAACCCCCAAAAATAGAAAATTTAAGACAAGTAGATAACTTGAAAGTATAAGCTCTTAAAAAACTAAATATATGTAAATACCTACTATTTCAAAAATAAATGGAATAAATTAGCAAAAGGTATACTTAATTAAAATTATATATATATATATATATATATATATATATATATATATATATATATATATATATATATATATATATGTTTGCAAAGTGAGAAGATCTTTACATTAAACACATTTTGTGATCAATATGTAGTTATCTATTTACCTTTCAGCAAATGCCCGGATCTCCCATAACTCCAATTCCTCTTCTGCTACCCAAGTTTCAATTATAACAGGGCCTGTCTGCTTAGGTGTTTCTGGTCTCTTTGGTCTCAGTGCACTTGATCGAAGTCCTTTCCTCTGAGGGGTAGGTGTTTCTTTGGATGGAAAAGAAATCAAGACAAATTTAACCATTTAACTTTAAACATTGTTAGTGGATCATTTTTATATTCCTATTGTAATACTTTTGTTCATTTTATTTCAGGTTTTCTCCTGTAATGCCCTCCCAAAATATTTTCAACTACTAAAACCATCCCCAAATGAACTTCTGAAGTCTTCACTTATTACCTCCAAACAGATATGATCTTGTTCTAGTACTTTAATGTTCTTTATTTATTTATATATATAATTTATATAATATATATATATATATATATATATATATATATATATATATATATATATATATATATATATATATAATTTATATAATAATTCTCTTTAATGTTCTTTAGTAAGTATTTCTGTAATGTGACTTTCATCTCTTCTGACAATCCCAAATATATTCCCATCTCTTATAGGTATTAAGATTTGATAAAATTTGACAATGATGCATATTATCTCATCTTTGTTGACTTATTAGTATAGTGAAATTCTCTGTATCTTCCATAGAGCCTGTAAAAGCATTTGTACACAAATGTTCAAAATTGTTGTCTGGCTGATATTCTTCTGTCCTGTTAGGCTCTATACATAATGGGAATTCACTATAAGAATTAAAGCACTTACAGGCATGTAAAATCATTTCTTTTTGTGTAAAATCCTCTTAAGAGTACTTATAAATGAAAGAATTATACAGAAATATTCATAAGAGAGACAGTGGAGAAAAGTAGAAAAAAAAAATTGAGGGAAGTTAGGCTACTCAAGTACTTACGTTCATTTGTTAAAAAAAAAAAAAAATTCCTCACCCTTTGGAGCCTCAGGAACACCAATGGGGCAGATAATTTTCCTGATACAATATTCTGATCGAATACCATATGGACCAACATCTCGCCGTTTAATTATTTCAGTTGTTGTAATTTCTGTGTCTGATGTTTCTATGGAGTGAATGCAGGTAAGATTAATTACAATTTAAAATATATGGAAAGTATTGATTACTAAGAAGTCATCTCTGTCTAGGTTTTGAAATACTGGATTAACTGTCAGGGTTGTTGTGTAAGTTGTTTTTGCTGAGTTCTCTTGGTCTTTGTTACAGGGAAAAGTTCACTAAAGAGGGGACAAATACATCTGGAAATAACTATGATGTAAAAAGACAACACCTATATTTTCTTGTTTTGTTTTTGTTTTTGCTGAGGCAATTGGGGTTAAGTGACTTGCCCAAGGTCACACAGCTAAGAAGTGTTAAGTGAGGCCACATTTGAACTCAGATCCTCCTGAATTCAGGGCTTGTGCTCTAACCACTATGCAACCTAGCTGCCCCAAGGTCTATATTTTCTAAAGAGAAAAAAACAATACAAAGTCCAAAGAAGAGGCATCTACTGTGAAAGAGAGCATTGAAGATCAGGGAAAAGTGGGGATAAGCTAAAATACCTGACAGAGTCATTATATGCTCTTAGTCTACAGATGCTGATGCCATAATAAGGCACTTCAAAGACCCTGAGGAAAAACAATATTTCTGTGAAATGGAACTATCATATATCAGGGAACCCATCAGGTAGTCACATTTGCCTATACATTGAATTCACCTCAGTACTCTATCAATTCTATTATACCAATCAATCAAAAATCATTTATTAAGTGCTTACAATGTGTCAAGGCATTACCTGGCACTGGAAAAAAAAGTTACAAAAACAATCTCTGACTTTCAGGAGATCAATATTTAATAATGGAGATGTATAAATAACTGAGTCTACACGAAAAATATACGGAATCCATGGGAGCTAGTTTAAGAGGGAAGGTACTAGCAGGTGGAGGAATGGGAGAGGATATGAAAAATGCAGTGTTATGTTTAAGGAAAAGCACTGGATAAAGTTTCTCAGGATATTGAAGGGTCAAAAGGAAGACTCTTTTGGAATAGTCATGTGAAATGTTATTCAAAAAAACCTGTGTATTATGAACTACTTGAACAAAGGTACAATGCTACATGCAGACCAGTTCCCAATTCCTCTTTAACGGTGATTGGTAGCACTGAGGGAAGTAATAGAAGACTTTTGGCAAAGTGAGGTCTAAAGTGGGGTATATCCTATTCTATAGACATTTCTCTATTCACATCATTCTGTACATCATAAATGCTTCACATGACAATCTGGATATAGAGAGATCTAGGATCAGATGATACAATGCAAACTTCAGTTTACAAAACTCAAATACTTTTTAAATGAATAAGCATTTTAATTTTTAAAACAAACAATTGACATGTTTAAAATCAAATCACACTGTCATTTAACTTTGATACTAAAGTTTAAGCAAATGTATGAATATACTACCTGTTCGAGTAGTCCCTCCCCCAGGAGGAGTTTTGGCTGCCATATCATCCCACCTTAAACTTGCCCAGAGTAACCGCAACATAAGACTTACTCCAGCCAATGATTTTACTGTTTGAAGTCTATATCTGAAATAAATGCCAAAAAACCCACAATAGGTAAATTTCATAAAACTAAAGAGTTCCAGTTCTTCCTTGTTTCATTTAAGTAACTCTAATATAGCTTCTTAAACATTCTGGGCAGTAAGCTACCCTAGATGGCAAAGAGAATGACTTCTTTGAACTTTAATATATTTAGTGTAATATAAAACACTTTCATACTCGGTATTTTATCTATGCCCTTGTCAAATTCTTTCCTAGGTAATGACTATGAGTTAAAAAAGATAATCTATTATCAGTGACTCATATAAATCAGATGATCAATAAATGTTATCGCAGGCATCAAACTGATCAGGAATAGGCAAAAGGGTTCACGAGAATATACAGATAACTTACATAGATAATTCAAAATGTTAACTACCAATGCCAGAGACTTATGGTCCACATGAATTGATAAATCTGTTGTACAGTTGACATGATAATTTTATTTCATATTAAGATTTTACATATTTAAAATGAATTACAAAAAACTCCAAACTAAGAAACAAGAAGACAGGAAAATTTAGAAGAGCAAACTCAAAGGAAATACATGAATTTAGATTGGACAAAGGTAACTAGAGTGGGAGAATGAAACTCTCATTCAAAAAGGTTGTCCTATACAAATTTCTAAAGCCAATGAATTTCAAAGATCTACAGACATAGAATTGATAGCCCTCTATTACTTATCAACTGTTGGATACGAGAGAATCCTAATACAACATTTATGAAACATTAATGTCTTGAGAGAGGATCATTACAGAAATATTAAACTGGTTACTAATAATGGTGATCCTTATTCAAATTATTATTTGTAAGCAAAATAGCTAAACATTTTAGGAAATTCTAATATGAATATGAATTAAAGTATTTCCTAAAACATTTATTTCAAAATAAATTACTATAATGAGCTTTATATAATGAAGATAAAGAGCTTAAAAGCTGTAAACTGAATTTACAGTGCTAACTTTTGTTCATTTTCTCATTTTATTAAGCCCAATGTTGAATTACTTTGTTGGCTACTGACATGGTACAGCCTTTGGTATAGCCTACCAAAGAAAACACTGGAAGGGAAAAACCCATACTATTTCCATTCCCACTATTAAAAAAGGTAAATTTGGAAAGCTTAAAGAGAGAGATCAGCTCTGTATTAACATAGTTTGTTGGGAATAGAAAAAAATTAAACGATGAATGAATCAACCAACCAATTAACCAACATTTATTAAGTCTACTATCATCTACAAACTGGGCACATTCACTATGTACTGGGAACACCAAGACAAAAGTGAAAGTCTCTGTCCTAAAGGAGCTTTCTTTTAAGAGAAACAAGAACTTATATAAGTGTATGCAAAATAAATATAAGATACATTTATTAAGTCTACTATCATCTACAAACTGGGCACATTCACTATGTACTGGGAACACCAAGACAAAAGTGAAAGTCTCTGTCCTAAAGGAGCTTTCTTTTAAGAGAAACAAGAACTTATATAAGTGTATGCAAAATAAATATAAGGTATATTGGGAAGGAGTGGGTAGGGGAAAGGAGAGAGTAAAAATTAACAAAAGTCTAGTGTAAGATGTGGCATTTTTGAGCTAAGCTTTGAAGAATACCAGAGATTCTAAGAGCCAGAGAACTTAGCAAAGCACTTTGGCAGGTAGTTTGTGCTAACATGTTTGTTGATTGATTGAGATGAGGAGGGAGTGCATTTGAGGCATGGAAGACAGCTTGCGCAAAGACACAAAGAAAGGTATAAATAGGAAAAAAATGCAGTTTAATTTAAATCAGATCTGCCTAGTCTAGTTTCTTTATTTTACAGGAATAACTAGACTAGAATAGTTAACAGTTTTTCATAGATGGCATATTGTCTTCATTTATTCCTTCTTTATCAAGGTGAATGTGTCTGGGAAGTTTCTTTATATAGGGGATAAGAATGGAATTGATCACTTATCAGTGGCACTTTCTTTTCTTCCCTATTAAGAAGCTGCTTCCATGTAAAGCTATTAAAATTCATTAGTAATAATGGTTGATGATGTTTAGGAAAAAGAGGTTTTATTCTTCCTCAGTATTTCCTACAATGCTGTATTATCTGCTCCAAACAGGCCTTTTTAAAATAGAAATACTCCTGTAACTTTAACACCCAGAACTTTAGTGAACAATAGAGAATAGGGATGCGTGTGTGTGTGTGTGTGTGGGGGGGGGATAGATTAGCTATTGACATAAAAAAGGCACACTGGAATGGGAAGCAAAGGATTGAGTCTGCGAAGGAAAAGGGCATTGACAAGCTGATAAGGCATTGATGTTTTATTTGCTCCACCGTTGTGTATAGGTCTATCCTGACTATGCCAATCACAATAACTTTATACGCCAGCACAGATGCTAGAGGTTACTAATGCATATGTATGTGTGTGCTTATATGTATATACTCACATATCAACATAAGGATGAATTTCAAAATCAACTATTATATTTGATTCTGCTTCATCTCTTTGGTACTAATACCTCTTTTAACTTTAGGAAGTGAAATAGTATTTCACAGATTTCATTTGTCACAGAACTTAGGATAGATAGAGACCTCATGGCCACTTAATATACTCTATACTACAAAGAAATCATCACTAAAACCTATCATACAGCCTCTGCTACAAGATCTTTAAGGAAAGTCATTGCCTCTTAAGGCAGTTCTTTCTGTTTTTGGACAGCTTTGATCACTAGCCAATTCTTCTTGACTTCAAATCTTGATTTCTTTGCAACCCACCGCTTCTAATTCTGCTCTCTGGTGTCCAAAACAGCAAGTCATATCCCTTTTCAACATGATAAGCCCTTAAATACTTGAAGATACCTATCATGCTCCCCCAGTAAATCTTCTCTTCTCCAGGCTAAATAAATGTCATTCTTTCCATCAAGCTTCATATGAAATGGACATTAAACCTTTCACTATCTAACATGCTCTTCTGAAAGTCTCCAGCTTACTCATATTCTTTAAAAATCTTTTAACAATATTCCACAGGCAGTTTAACTGGGATAGAATACAGTTTTCCTTATTCATGGATATGGTCTTTATTACTATAGTCCTAAATCAACCACCTCACAGCCCAATCATATCACATATAGACAAATTTCCATTATTTCCTGTTTTTATTATTCTGATTATGGTATTCTAAGCAGCAAAGGTGTATTTTGCTATTCAGCACACGCCTTATACCTTTTCATATTGCTTTCTCCAATTAACTTTCTTAGGAGAGATTTTGAAGAGAAAAAGATTCCCATGTTAAGCTCTTGACAGCCATGTCATGGAGGGTCAGACAGTTATCTTGACTGATAAGTGCACTTTCAGACCACTGAAATACAGAGATGTTTTTTGGACAAATTGCTATCTCTATCACCTTGTAGTAGTGAACTTGATTTTTTTAAATTAGGATATTTATACTTATACAAGTGTAATTTATATTTAATGGATTTCATCTTATGAAATTCATCTAGCCTGCTGGATCTTTTTGGATCCTGATGCTGTCTCCCAGTGTTTTAGTTATCCCTCCCAATTTTGTAACATTTATATATATATATAAAAGCATAAGATTATTCCCTTATCCAAAGCACCTGATGAAAATGTAAGGACAGCACAAGGCCAAGCACAAATCTCACAGTGTATCACTAGAGTTCTCCTGCAAAGATGAAACCAATCCCAAAAGCTATTTGAGTCTAACTATTCAGCTGGTTCACCTAATTATATTTATCAACTGGACCAAATCCTTTTACTATTTCCCCATAAGAATAGCACAAAAAACCATTACCAAATGCTTTGCTAATATCTAAGTAAACTTTATCTACAGATTTCCCTGATTTACCAAGCTTATCAAATATGAAAAAATTAGTCTGGTATAACTTGTTTTTAATTTAGGAAATATTTAAAAGTGTACATGTCTCCTAATCACCTGGAGAGAAAATGTGAAAAAGATTTTCAAAGGTGATAAAACTTGCATAAATGAATATCAATTATCCCCACAATTTGTATTTTAATATAAAATAAGGCTCTCAAAATCTGGCAACTAATGGTACTTATTTTGGGGAACTAAGAGAAATAGCATTCCAGCAGATCCTAATATTCATCTATGAGATTAGTAAGAACAAAGTTTTGCCTTAACAACTGCCAGGTGGTCATTAAAGAAAAAAATTTAAATATTTGTACATTGTAACTTTTCCAGTGGGAAAGAGGTTACCTGCTGGACAGTCAAGGATACATTTTTGAGACCGTTCTCAATGAAGACAGCTGAAAAGTGCAGAGTAATCTTACAAATCCATGAATTGTAATGAAGCTTTCCTTGATTCCCTGCAGGATTCTGCAAATCCTTCACTGCAGGCCCTGCAGAAAAATTGTACTTTTCAGCTGTCTCTATTGAATGTGTAATGGAGTGATGATATTTTAATCCAAATCAAAAGATAAGCTATAAAAAATTTGGTCAAGTATTACCAATTAATAAAAAATATTAATAATGAAATAAACTATAATTGCACTTATAGAGCTCTGATATGCACTTATTTTATGCTACCTCATTTCAAAGATCAGTCAAGTTCCAATGAGAAAGGAAACAATACTTTAACTTCTGAAGGAGAAAAAACATTTTTTATAGATAGGAAGCCTGCCTCTTAACTTAACTCAAGTAACATTTATAATTAATGGGAGCATAGGAGTTATGTACAAAAGCTTCCAAATGGCAACTAATACATATCCTGGCATCCTAGCATGTCTAACTGAACAACCAAAACTACATGAGAGTTTCCATTATTTAGACTCTCTACCCTTCTGATTTTTTAAGAGAAGGGAAAAGGAAAAAAAGCTCAAAGGCATGGTATTTGACAAAGGAAAAAAGCACAGCAGCCAAAGTGAAAGGGAAGAGCAGGTGAAAGGGTAAAAGAAAGCCCTGGACTGGGAGTTAGAAGAAAGGGTAGCTCCAGCTCTACCACTTATTAAACATTTGACTTTAGGCAAATCACCCAAATTGGCCTTAGTTTTCTCATCTTCAAAATGAGGGTATTGAACTAAATGAGGTCATTTAAGATCCCTTTCAGCTCTAACATTTGATGAGTTTATAAACTTCAAAACAATAATGCATGGCATTGGCAAGGCATGCAAAACAAATCTTAAGAGTTGTTTTTGAAAGTAAGTATTGAAAAACCTGAATGAGTGTTTACTGTGCAAAAATCTGGGTCTTACCATTCAGCATACTGATTTTTTTTTTTAATGATTCAAAAACATTTCAATTTACTTTCATCATTTTTTATGCATTACTTAATGGAAATAAAGTAGCAATATTTCAGAAATGTATCATAATCTGATTCCTTAACAATAATTTCATCACAGTGCAAAATAAATGGCAACAACCTGGGAAATTAAACCATGGAAGCAACTTAGCTTGACATTTCTCTTTTACCCTCCAAAAAATGAAGTTGAGATTAAATTTCCATTAGTTCCATGTTCCATTATATCCATAGTTGAAAATATCATGACCCTTCAGTAATTCTTTTCTCTTATAAATGTTAGTAGTTTTTTGGGTTTGAATTCTTTTAAATTACATTACATTAATATTTCTACATTTATTAATTAAAATATAGTTCTGCAGTCTAATTTTAATAATTCATTTATACAAATGCATTTTAAAATCCCCACAATTACCAATTTCTTCAAATGTTTTTTAAAATACATACCTCCATGTGATACCAAAAGTAGGTCTTGGAGATGGATATGGCCATATATCCAAAGCAGGTTTTGCATTATAATTAAAACAAGGCACCTCTCGGATGCCACCTTTTCTGGCCAACTTTTTCAAGTCATCATTAGGTAAAACAAATATGCTCTTTTTGCTGCTCTTGGTAACAAATTTCCTATAGGATGGCAGAGCTGTGCCAGAACGAGTCTTCTTAGGTCTGGAAAATTTCATTAATTTTACTTTGTCTTTTGTAGAATATTCTTTACTCACAGTCATTGATGTTACTAATGTGCCCCCTGGAGTGGTCAGTGAATCAGTGACTGTTGTTGTAACAACAGTTTTACTGTGCTCCTTCACAGAGATGACATCCACATTACTGCCAGTAGTGGGTGTGCTCAGTTTTGTCACAGTAGTAGTGGTGGTGGTTACAGTGGACATTGCACAATTTTCAGTAGAAGAGACAACTGACTGCTGATCACCTTGAGAGGCCAATACTTCTGCAACTTTAAAGACAGTTTTTGATTCTGTGGCCACTGTTGATGTTGTCGTAGTGACTTCTGTGATAACTGTTTTTCTTGTAGCATTTCCATTTTCCATTTTGTTGGCAGGCAGAAAATTCTGATCATTAAAGTCACTACTTAGATTAGACTCTTCACCAGAAGTAATGGGTGAAGGGGGAACTTTTTTAACTTCTGAGGTGTCAACCTCCATATTTTCTACTTGATTAGTTGAGCTGCTTTCTTTACATGATGGTGAAGGTGCTATGGAAGGAACATCAACAGAAGCAGCTTTTTCAACAGAATGCTGTTTTTCAACCAAATGTTGCATACTCTTGGGCCCTTTGAGTGATGTTTCTTTCTCCATGTCACCTTGGTATTTACCATCAATATCTGAAGAACTAAGTAAACATGATTTTGTGTTCAAGTTACTTTTTTCATTGAAATCTTCCATGATGACATCGCCATTCATGAATGGCTTTACAGGAGTTTCCTTAGCAATTAATGGCTTGATCTCATGTTCAGGAATTGTTTTAATACTATTAACCTTTGGTTCAACATTGGTAGTTCCTATTTTACTATCAGAGATCTCTTTCATGTATTCATCTTTTGAAAATACCTTAAATTCATTATCTTTACCATTAATCTGAAATGTAGTTGCTATTTCTTTCTCTCCCTTTTCCTCAGTATCTCCATTTTCACTATTCTTTTTGTCTATTATGTTCTTTAGATGTATTTGATGATGACATTTATTTACTGAACTCTCTAATTTCTGCTCTTGACCTGGTTTTTCACCATTAGTTTCAGTTATTTTATAGTGTAACATGTCACCACCAGCTTTTTCTCTGGGTAAGTGTTCAAGAGTTTGCCTTTCAGAAGACATGTCTGAAACTAACTTTAGACCTTCAAGAACTTGTTCCTGATTCCCTATGGAGCATTTCAGATTACTTTTATGGCTATTCTGAGCAAACACACCATCCTCCTTATTGTCCTGAGTGAATACGGATTCAGAGCTCTTTTCCAAAGTACTATTATTTTCAGAGTCACATGCCTGTTTCCCACATTTTTCTCCCAAAGTTGTTGCTTCAGAGGTAGTTGGAACATCTGTGGCACAGGTACTTTCATGAACCACTGATTCTGAAACACTTTCAGGAAGAGAAAGAGTGGCACTTAATGGTAGGAAATTATTTTCCTTTTTAGCGGCCAACATACTTTTCTCATCTTGACTGACTAGTTGGTCATCCACATTGAGGATATCATGTTCTTTTGTTTTAAGCTTGTTTTGTTCTTGACATTTATCAATAATTGCAGGTTCAGATACATCACTGATAACAGAATTTTGTTTCTGGAAGTTTGGTTCTGGACTCTGATTGGAATGTTTACTTGTATAAGTTACATCACAGCCACTGATCTTAATAGTAGAGTTTTCATTATTTTGTGAATATTCTTGAATCAGATCTTCTGTTCTATTATTATTTGAAACTTGTGTTTTCTCCTGGTCAACCAAGTTGGCTTGACTCCCTTCTTTTGCTTTCATTAATACACGTGATTCAGCCATGCTTTTCAGGGGACCCACAGAAGTCTTTCCTTCCAACTTCATTTTTTCAAGGCGCTGTTTTTCTTCCAATGTAAACTGCTTAACTCTCCTTTCCAGTAGTCCATCTAATTTGGATGATTTTACTTTCTTTTTGTAACTAGTCCTTAGATGAAAACCCTCACTGACATTAATTACATCTGCTTTAAAAGAATTTTCCTCACATCTTGTAGATGAATCTGTTTTTACTTCATCTATCTCCATAGGTTCTTCCTTGATAGACTTATCACTTTCAGAATTAAGTATTCCTTTCTCATCTGTGAACCCAAAAACACATATTAATACAGTTTCAGTATTAAAATGTATAAATAGTGATATTTATGGATACAGTTTATTTTTTTATATTGCCTTTTCATTCTTGTGTGAAATAGGCAACATAAAAACTATACATTTTCAAAATATATATTTCAAGCCTTTGGCATATGAATACAATGTAGAATTTGGAAAAGCAAACTTTCCAATAATTTATTAATCTACAAATATATAACTTTAGTCAAGAATCTCACAGTTTTAAAACTTTACTGATAAATTACTACATCACATATTTGTGGATATAAAGAACTACTGTCACATAATATTTATAAACCAACCTATAAGCAGTTATTAAGAATTTACAATGTATTAGGCATCATACTAGGAGCTGGTTAAAAAGATTCTTTTATCTTAAATTATCTTCAAGATCACATAATACTTTAAGAAAAGCAATATTCTCTCTCTCTATATATATATAAATATATATGCATATATGTGTATGTATGTATTTCACAGACAAAGAACATACACAGCCTCATAGATCTCAAAACAAGGTTGGGTTCATATTTTGGCTAAAGTTACTGAAGACTGACTATTATAAATAACAAAGATAGGATCTGCAATGGTGCAGGAGAATTTGAGGAATAAAATAATATATTCTTGAAATATATTTATGTATGCATGCATACTTAGATGTGAACATTAAAAATATAAACAATCATTGTCATACCTTTTCCTTTTGTAGCAACTACATCTGAAGATGTAATATCAACTTCAGGTTTTTCTTTAAGCATTGTACTTTCTTCCTTAGTTTGGTCTTTCTTCTCAGAAATTTTTGTAGTTTCCATTTCAATTTGGTCTATTTCTTGTAGCATGTCTGAATCATTTGCTTTACATTTCTGAGGACAGGTCTCTAATTTTACTTTTGTTGGACTTCGTGTTAGACTTTTTCTCTTATCTAGTTCACACTCATTTTCACCAGTATCCAGACTTTTGGCTAGAAAGAACCAAATATTAAAATAATGAGATACTACCAGTATTTTAATAATTCTACACATTTGTTTTTGTATAGCTGATATAGTGAAATGTTTCTTTTTCACTGTGAAACAAAACCACTTACGTACTAGGATCTCAGTATTTAATAATACATTAAAATATACTATAATCTTAGTATTAGTTATGGACATGATAAATTTATTTTTATTTTTTTAATTTTAAAAATTTATAGCATTTTATATTGATTAACTTATTTTGCTCAAAAAAAGGGTCAATTTTTCTTTTTTGTTTTTGTTTTTAACCATCTCCACCTCCCCCAAAATCTATGACTCAGGCCAGACTTTAACACAAGAAGAATAGTAGTGACAGACTACTTGGTATCATTTTAGAAATCTTCTTCTGTAGAGTAACTATGGACTGAAACTGTTTAACTACAAATATTTTCAAGATTTTGATCTCCTATTTAAATCGAAACACACTCTAGAATAAAGTGATTAATCATATATGCTGTAGTATAAAAATCCTAATGATATTGTTCAAAGAATAGTAAAGTAAATTTGGATTGTTTGGGGAGAAAGGGGAAAGAGACAAGATAAAGGGCATAGAAGAGAGAGGAGATACCATAAGAACACCAGGAGTAAGGGTAAGGCATTAGTGAAGGGAAGAATGGAGAGAGAAGGAGGAAGATAGGGAGTAACAGCCTTCAGGTAATTTACAATTCTGTGTAAATAACAATTGATTTGCACCAATAATTTATGCTAAAGTGACATATTTGTCATAGGAATATTTTTATTTAATCTTAAATTATTGAAAAACCTCCAAATTTTGTTATAGAGTGAGCTACTTTTGAATCAGACTATCAAAAAATGTCATTCTGGGGGCAACTAGGTGACGTAGTGTATAGAGCACCAGACCTGAGTTCAAATGTGACTTCCGACACAATACTTCCTAGCTGTGTGAGCCTGGGCAAGTCACTTAACTCCAATTGCCTCAGCAAAAGAAAAAAAAAAGAAAAAAGTTATTCTGTCAAATGAATTTATGGTTGGTTGATCAGCATATATAAATTTTTTTTAAAAGTCCCTTCCTAAAATCTAAAAATGAAAGCATATTCTCTCTTTTTTTCCTCCTTGTGTTCTATACACTTAAAAATTATTGATTGCTTTGGCTATGAATAGATAACTTCCCAAACATACAAATAAACTCCATTATAAATATTAAGTAAATCTGTTAGTGTTTATATCATACAGTAATTGACTATCCATCACAATGGAAATTTAATAATATATGACAGAAAAAGGGTACTGCCTCCTTCACCACTGCTACCTCTACAGCAGCTCAGTTTGGTTTGTTCCTTTGAATAGCTTCCACATAATTGATTTATCCAATGATGCTACCCCAGGAGAAGTGGTGCTGGGTCAAAGCATAAATGCAAAGAATGTCAAAATCCAACTAGATAGCACTATTCCACTACTGGTTATGGAAAGTGAAAGAGGGAGAAAAGATATCCTGGACAATCTTGAATAAATAACCAGTTTATTATATAAGTAAAATCTCATTAAACAAATACATTCATAATAAAACATTTCTTTATAACAAAAAAAGAATATTTCCATGTGTTGAGTGACATACTGGAATAGCTATAAAAAATTCCAATATAATAAAAGAATTTGGATTATTCCTTAGACTAATTGATTACAATAAAATATTACACATTCACTACTTAAAAGACTTTTGTGTCATTAAATAAATTATAAAGACAAACAGATTATAATATTTCGAACAATGCTACATATAAAATCAAACTATCCTCACAGTTTCACCATTTGGTCCCTCAGAGCCAATTTAGTAGTTAGAGAATAAACACTGCACTGATAACATCCTACCGGCTGTTACACGCCCAAAAGAACTGAATATCTTGTAAAATATTTTTTATACATAAATATTAGCTAATTACATTACAGAGGCTAACAATTTAGTATAAATCACATTACATAGAAGTGTTTACTAGGCTGCCACTAAAATAGTCACACTTTATTCAGAATGTTTGGAGAAAGAATGGTGATGTATATCAGGTGTCAGAGTGCTACACTTTAGTCATGGAGACCTAAATTCAAATTCTGTTCACTTAGCTGAGTGACCTTGAATAAGCCACTTACAATCTCTCAAAGCCTCAGTTTCTTCATCTGTAAAATGGGAGTATTAATAGGAACTACTTCACAGGGCCATTGTGAGAATCAAATTAAAGCACTAGTTTTAGGTTAAATGTTAATCCTTAAATCTTAGCTATTATTATTAGGCATTACATAATTCTTACTCCATATTCTAGAACTTCATAATTAATTGCTTTGATGGAAATTTTCCTAAAACACTTTAGATACTTACCTTCTACCTAAATATTATTTAATTTTTTCAGTGGCATCATTATAAACGTTTATTACCATACCATGCTACAACATAAGACTAAGGAGGTGTACAGAGATAATGGCTCCTGTCTACATAAATAAACTTCAGGCTCTTGCTTCTCTACTTCACTGTCAGTTGTCCCTTCTTTCCTATTTCTAGCACTCTTCCCTAAAATACATTACAGATTTTGTCTAGAAACAAACAAGCTTGATAGAAATAAATGGGGTCAGTTTTTGATGGGCTCCACTGTAAGTAAAGTAAATAAATGAACTTATGCTATTATAGTGGCATAGTGTTTGAGAAAAACAGCATTGGAATAAAAGAAGTGTTTGGGGAATTTATAAACGTGAACAAATTTTGTTTAGGTGATGTGGTCTCTAGGATACCTACTTATTATGAAGCTGTACTATTTTCTGACTTTCCTTATTTCTTACTTAATAATTTTTTATACTTTATGAATAAAATAAAATACATTATTTAAAATAGGTTTTATTTAGAAAGTAGGAGAAAAAACTTTTTACCTAGGAAATGGCTAATGTAGTTTCAATAAATAAGAAATTAAAAACAGAGGAAAAAAAATAATCTGAGATACTTACTATCCAATATTTTCCTGTAATTCACATTTGTGTTTCCAGGCAATTTAGGGACAAACCTATGAACATGTGTTTTACTAATCCAACTCCAACCACCATAGCCCGTTACTCTATATTCTTCTCCTTTTTGCTTCCAAACCTGTTAAAAAAGGGAATTATTTTAATTAATATTAATGACACATTTTATAAAGTATTTTTATGTTTTATATAAATAAGATCATATTCAGCCAGATAGCTTCATCTAATAGTTCTTTCACTAAGGATAAAAAAGGAAGAATATTACTTAGAAGCCATAGGAAAATGAAAAGGAACAAATTCTTTCTCAATGACAGAAAAATAAAGATACAAGGAAAACAAATAAAAAGTAATCTGCTTCTATCTTTGCCGCAGGCAAAATAAATAAATATATATACTATATATAAAAAACTCTTCCCATATGTAAAATGTTACATTTATAGTTATCCCAACAAGTTAAAGAATTAACTTTTATGAGATTTACAATTTGTTTAGATAAAAAAAATTTAAGTGATCAAACAGCTATATGCAAGATAATTAAAAAGGACAAAATATAGTTATTTCTGTCAGTAAATGAAAGGACATTACAAATTTCTTAAATACTCAAATTACAGAACAGAAGGCTCCTAAACAATTAAAAATTTTTTTACTGACTTTACTATTTATTATTATTGATTTTATAATTTAATAATTGAACTGATTTTCTATTATACTCCAAAGAGGCTGTTCTAAACCTTTTTGCTTTAAGCACTCCTTCTTTCAAAAGAGGACCTCATACAAGACCAAGAAAATGGAGGCCATTTCACCATGAGCTCTTCTTCCCTACTCTATACCTCAAAACCTTTTTGGATACTATTCCCTATTTTTTCTTTTTTATCCAGTCTGATCAACTGTATTTGTACTTTCTTTTTACCTTTTCCACTTACAATTCCTGGTTTCTTTGAAGATTCAGCTACAGTGATAACTCTTCCAGATGATCATTTATTCCTGATCTCTCTCATTGCTAGTGCCTACTCTTAATCCTGATCTACCTTGTATTTACTATTTATAGATTTGAAGATGCATGTGTTGTTCCCTCAGATGTAATGTAAAATTCCTTCATTTTTTTCAAATTTTTTTTTCCCTTCTTTGTATCTCTAACCTTAATAAATTGACTTAGGACAATTAATAAATGCTTATTGACTGATCACTAAAAGACTTTTATGAAGATTACCTGATGCTTGATTGGAAATGTATATTTCACCCATGTGGCTTGCTGCATTGTTTCTTCCTCCTCCTGTTTTCTCTCTTTTTTTTTCACTTTTTCCTTTTCTTCTCTTTCAATGGATGTCATTCTGTGTAATCTAAAAAGAAGTATAGCATTACAAAATACCTTTTGAAAGACTTTGGTAGTTTACATATTTGAATAACAAGAATTTAAAATGAACAATTTATCAGGAATATTATCCCATTAAAATACAATTATTTCTGAATGCATAATATTAACCTCCACTAAAATCATTGTATCATAGAGGTGGCGCTGGGTTCTCAAAGACAATGTTAGTAGACTATTATTTATAGTAAATTCTAACAATCCAGAAACATTTTGGATAAGATCCTCGTTGGTAATAAATTAGACTCTTAATCTAAAGCCTGGTCCTTGTCATAGGACTACTTAACTTTGGAGAGGCTCAAACTTTTGGAGTATAGAATTTCTCAAAGATTAGATTGTAGGAGAATCATAATGTTTCAGAGAAGAAAGTATTACTGTTGGTTAAGTTAGTTCTTGAAGTATTTAAAAATGCTTGAGTAAAATATTTTTCTAAGTTAGAAATAATGGACAGGTACAAGTATTATTATACTTATTTTACAGATGAGGAAATTGAGGCTAAGTGGTTAAGTTATTTTCTTAGGGACACACAGCCAGAAAGTACTGGAGGTAATATTTGAACCTAGATCTCTGGTATTTCCAAGTCACTCTTTATGCTTTTCCAGAGTATTATGATCTCTGAATTTTGACTTGGGGGCCTGACCCTGAGGGCAGAGATAACATCTAGCTGACACTTACACACACACTCTGTCTCTCTCTCCTTCCTATGCCATTTTATAGTTAGCAAGGTATATCATTACCACTTAGTTTCTCTTTTCCCATCTCTGAGGAAAAGACATTATTAATTCTCTGCTAATGCTAATTATTCTAATTGTGCTCTTGATCCCCTCCCTTCCCAAGACATTGCTGTAGGAATTAGAGCCTTTTTAAAATTCTCTACTACCTCACTTACCCATTTGTCTACAAACATACTCAGTTCTTCCCATTCAAAAAACCTCTTTCCTTGATACTGCTATTTTATTTATCATTAATCCATTTTCTTTAAAAGACAAACTTCTTAGATAGATTAGAGATAAATCTAATGAACCTATTTCCTCACTAATCATCATTTCACTGACTTCCCCTACCATATAATCTCCAAAGGCTACTAGTGACTGCATTTACCAAGCCCATCAACCTTTTCTAGGCATTATTCCCTTGATTTTTCTGCAGTATTTGTCACAATTGATAATACACTTGTGCTAGATATGCTAAACTATCTCTTTAGCCATTTCTTTAAGGTCTCATTCACCCTCCTTTCTCCAATTCCTCAGGATAGGCATTCCCCATGGTTTTGTCCTTAAATCTCTGAAGTTTCTTTTGTTAACATATTCTTTTTCCTTAGTAATTTCATTCGTTCCAAAAGCATTAACTCTTAACTGCCCACATCTAAAGATTTTCTAATCTAAATCTCCAGTTCTTATCTTTCTTTTCTTGTTTTTAAAATAACTATCTTTATTATGATGAACCTAATAACTATCAACCAAACATGGATACTTTTATATACATAATAATCATGTGAAATGACAAAATTCTATTGCATAGTTTTTTTTAAAAGGTATATATTAAATTTTATGGGGCAAGCTAGGTAGCACAGTAGATAAAATGCTAGACCTAGAGTCAGAAAGACCAGAGTTTAAATGCTGCCTTAGATACTTACTAGTTTTGTGACCTGACCCTCTTTACCTCAGTTCCCGCATTGATAAAATGAGCTGGAGAAGGAAATGGTAAACCACTTTTTCTTTGCCAAGAAAATCCAAAATGGGATTATAAAGAATTGGAGAAAACTGAACAACAAAAATTAACACAACAGCAATAAAACTATCCTGTTTGTGTTCTTCTATATTTGCATCTCTATCATCATCCACTTAACTCATGCCATTTTCTCCTCACCCTCACCCTCCAACCCCCAAAACAGATTTCCTTTGTAAAAAATAAGCCTTTCTTCTAAGTTCCAAATCTGTATCTCCCAGTGGCTAGAGGAAATCTCCATCTGGATGAGCCAGAGTATCTCAAATTCAGTGTGTCCAAAGTTGTGCTTAATTTTCCCCTTAAATGTCCTCCTTCTGATTTTACTTTTTTTTTTACCAATGGAATCTATATCTATTTGCTCAGTCCATGTTTAAAAATTTAGCATTAGTTTTGATTTCTTTCTCTCCTATCCAATCAATAATTAAATCCAAAAGATTCTATTTTTGTAGTACCTCTTGAATCTATACTCTCCTTTTCATTTTTAGTGCCATCATTTGAATAGTTACAAATTCTCACCTTCTACTCCAGTCTTAACAAAACCATGTTATTCCTCTGCTCAATATCCCTCAATGAGTTTTATATTCACCGGCCATTAAACCTTATATGGCTTAGTCTGATAATATTAAAAGCTCTCCAAAAACTGGCACCACTCTAATAATAAGAATAACTTCATAGTTAATAACTAGTAATACTTTAAAGTCTATTAAATGCTTACAAAGTTCTTTCTTCACCTCGACTTGGGAAAGGTAAGATAATCTCTTTCATTTCCATTTCACAGTTGATAAGAATGAAGCTAAAAAGGATGGAAGACTGCCTAAGGCCACACAGTCAATAATTAGGCGAATGGACACTCAAACTCAAATCTGTGAATTCAAGACTCTTCACGGGTCTATTTTTTGATCCATTTCTCTCCATCTTTCTGTAGTCCTTTCTGTAGTTTCATCCATCTCAAAAGTTGCAATTATATATAGTTACTGTGTCCATGACTCAATTCTATAGTAAACAATTCATTATACTCCCAAACACTCTAGGATTTTATGCTTTGTTTAATCTGTGCCTACAATAACTTTCTCTAAATGTTAAATTCTTATTCATCCCTTAAAATTCAAGGACATGTTAAGGAAGTCTGTTTGATCTCAGTTGGTAAAGAACTTTTTTAACCACAGATCAAAAAAGGATTTAAGAGGGCAGTAATGAATTACAAGTATTACACTGACGTGTTATGTGACTCAATGAGCTTATAGATTGATACCATGTTTTAACTAAACTTTAATCTTCCTCAGAACCTAGAGCAATGTCTCTGAACATAAGATGCTTAATAACTGCTGAATAAGGTTTCCAGAATCACTAGAATGGAAAGGTTTTAAAAACAAAAACAAAAAAACAAAACAAAACAAACAAAAAATAACAAACCTAAGATTCAGGCTAGTTTAAATCAAAGCTTCTTAAATGTAGATTGCAACCCCATATGGGGTCATGAAAAATCTGGCAAAACTAAAAGCTACCAAATATTACACCAGTATTTAATTCTTTATGTAAAAATAAACAAGCATATTCATCTCCTTAGTATGCAAATTTGCTTTTGTCTTTAATAAATAGTAAAGTTTATTATATATATATATATCTATATCTATATACATATATATATATAGATATATATATATACACATACACCAAAGAATTGTTTTAAAATACAATTATTTTTTTTAAATGATGCTTATCAGTAGATATTTGATTTGTATACCTATTTTATATACCTAGAGCCATGTAAAGGATTGCAAATGGAAAAAAATTTTAAAGTCCTGATCTAGATGACACAAACTGAAACTCAACTTCGGTTCTCAAAATAGAGATAAATGTCTGCAGAAGTTTCCTAAGCTCCTCTAAAAGAATTTAAGTTCCTTAAGGGATGAAGCTCTTTTCCATTTTCTTTTCATAGCTCTAAAACATAGCACACAACAATAATTGTTTGCTAGATTAGATCAGCAAAATGATAAAATTCGAGTCATAAGGTCTGAATATGGATTCTGGCTCTGTCATTTTCTACTTAAATAAGTCACTTCCTTAAATAAATTCTATGAACCTCAGAGTTTCATCATTTGTTAAATGAAAAGGCAGCTCCATTTAACTTTTGGAAAATTTTAATTTTTAGTAAGGTTTTCTTCACATAAAGTTTAAATCTGCTCCTCACCAACTTCTACTAATTACTCATTCCTATCCTTTGTTATCAAGAAAAGTAAATGAAAAAAAAAAAAGAAAAGAAAATATAATTTCTTTTTCACATGACTTATCAAATGTAATATTGCATTTCCCCTTCCCTACTAATCTTTCCAATGGAAGAGGTTAAGCATATTGATTTGGTGACCATTTTTATTATGTTTTTGAATTATTTTTAAAATTTTTTTTTTTCTGAGGCTGGGGTTAAGTGATTTGTCCAGGGTCACACAGCTAGGACGTGTTAAGTGTCTGAGACCAGATTTGAACTTGGGTCCTCCTGAATTCAAGGCTGGTGCCCTATCCACTGCGCCACCTAGCTGCCCCTATTTTTTAATCTTTAAATAAAACATAGCACATCCAATTATAAAAATCACTCAAAAAACCCCACATTTAAAATATTATATACATATAAAATAAATTTAAAATCTGAATATTTCATATCACAATAATTTAAATATTTTTTAAAGAGTGCAAAATATTCTGTGGCTACTTGGATTAACAAACAATTTCTATGGGGGCAAAGGGAATGCCAATTTGCTAATAATTTATTAGTCTTAAGCAACTAGCATGATTTAAGTATCCATATAAAGAAGACATTTCCCCCTCTCAATCATATTAATGTCCAATACTGACTTATCAGGATTAAAACAGAGAATAAATTATAATTCACATATGAAGACAGGATTTTTTCCTTACCTGGTATGTCCTAAAGATTCTCGCCAGATTGGCAGCATGACAACTGGTTTAATGGCACATTCCAAAATGGCCAAAGCCAAAGCAAATTCTCTAGGTTTGCTACACATCTGAACTGCTTTTATCCAATTTGACCTATGTTTTATAAATAAGACAAACAGCTGTTATCAGTTGAAATTTTAAATAGCATATTCATAATCTTATATAATGAAATAAGCATACTTCCATTTAAACCTTTCCGTTAAGTTGTGCAAAAATAGTCTCAATGGAAGTTTTGATTATATGACATATTATCTAAAAATTACACTCTGTTGGCAATCTGTTGGCCAATTAAAACTCGGGTAACATTTCTAAGTTCATTTACTAACATTTGCTAAAGATGCTTCATAACCTTTTTGTGTGTCATGGACTCTTCTGGAAGGCCTCAGAATGTTTGCTCTCTATTTCATAACTCAAGTAAATATTAACATTTAATTCAGGTTAGTAAAAATATAAATGATTTTTTTTTTTTCTAGTCCAAGTTTAAAGACTCCCTGAATCTATTCAGACCCCAGGCTTAGTATGGCAGAAAGTTAGTTGACTTGAGTCTTTGTTACCTGTGAGAGGCCCAATTGGGATGCAGGAATGGTGCTGGGATGTTGTTTTCCAGTTGAATGATGGTTAACCTCAGAGTGGATATGGTAAGTACTTTGGACCCATGTACAGAACCATTCCACTTGAATTCTCCCGCTGGAGTCAAGCAAAATTTATGTGAAAGATGCCTTCTCTTATCATGGTCCTCTCTATGCTGGTGTTTATTCAGTGCAAAAGAATTGGTGGTGTACTGATTATGGTAGACACGATACTTCCCCTCTTGACCCAGCTTGAAAAAATTGTTGATATTTCCTTTCATAATTATCTCCTTCTTGGTGCTCAATCGTGAAATTTCTCCTTGTGAGTTAACTACCAGCACCTACTCAAGGAAACAGATATATTAAAAAGATTTAATTAAAGTATACAAAATATCAAGTGAGATTTGACAAACTTTTTTTCCTTAAAAAAGTCATAAATTCCAATCAAATATTAGGTAATAACCTATTTTAAATTAAGCAATAAATATAAAGCAGCATTTTAAACTATTAAATGTGTACTTTAGGTTAGAGGCATCAAGCTGTCTAGGGAAATTTCTCTGTGGTAATTACCACCTATAATTCTTTCTTGGTAAATTACTTTGCCATACCTACACCTGAGAATTACAAAGTCTTAAGAACTAGAGAGTACTGTGGAAGTCATCTAATATAAAATTTTCATTTTATAATAAAGAAACAAAGGCCTACAGAACTAGGTTATTAATTTAGCTGGTTAGCAATAGGGCAGGGACTAGAATACAGGTCTCTTGACTCTTTAATCCACAGCTTCTAAGAGTTCACAGTTTTTAAGAATATATTAGATCAAACTCATAGGGTTGTTAGATAAGAAGAATTTTTTTAAAATATACTAGATCAAATATAATATGACCAGGTGTGGTAGCCCAGCCTGAGAGGCTAAGGCAGTTAGATCACCTCAATTCAAGAGTTATAAGTAGGACTAACAATAATCAGGTGTCTGTACTAATTCCACTATTAATATGGTGAGCTCCATGAGCAAGGGGCTACCAGACTGGGTAAAAATGGGTAAATCCACTGAGATTTGAAAAGGAGCACAGTTGATGCTTCTGTGCTCATTAGCCGTTTGGTAGGGCCTGTGAACAAGTGCTACACTTATAGCTTGGATGATATAGGGAAACTCAAAAAAACAAAACAAAATATTACACACACACACACACACACACACACATTTAAGCAGAGAATCATTACTCTTAATACCATGATGACATCATAGAATGTCACAGTATATATTACTTCAATGGCATGCTGGTAAATATTTTAAAACTGTCTCTTAAAAACAATGTGTGTGACATACTTTTTAAGTTTAATCTGCTTTTATTAACATTTTCTCCATCACTTTAAATCTAGACCATCAACAAAACAATAAATCAAGCCCTGATTTATAGCACTTGCTGTAATTAAAATGTAACAATAGACTTTTATTCCATTTAAAGCTGGATCCAGCACACTCCTAGTTCTATTCTCCAAGTATGTTTTAAGCTACCTTACAATCAATTTCCTCAACTACTTATCCTCTACCTACACAGATCATAATCCTTAATGATTCAGTCATATTTCAGATGCTGCATTAATGGCCCTCTTATTGTACGAATAATTTAGGACAGATTGTTTAACATATGAAGTTTTCTGAACAACATGATGATCATCCCAACTTATTATACTGATGTTTTGTGGCAATTTAAGTCACTAGAAAACCAAAGTAAATTCTAAACCATAAATACTTTAAGTGGAATACGGAAAATTAAACTAATTTGTAAATGAGATGGGATATTGAAAATACAGATGGATTAGAACTATATTTTCACTGAAAAGCTGGAGGTAAGGAAACCTGCTCTACCAATATAAGCTGGCACCTTCTCCACAACTTTCTGTTACAGGATTGCTGAGAGTGCTGAAAAACCTTTCAGCTTGCTCATGGTCACCTAGGCAGCATATGCCATAAGAAAAACCTGAACCTGGTCCTTCCTGATTTCAAAGTTATTTCTCCATCCACCTTGCTAAACTGCCTCTTTTGTACAACAAGTCTTATGATAAACAGCACTTTTAATCTCATAGAAACTGAACTTACTTAAAGGTGGGAAAAACAATTTTAACAATAAATCTATAAAAATCTGCAGAAAATTTTATTGTTCTTCCATTTTTCAAATGATAGCATTAAACTGAGAAATATTTTAAATTACAAAAATAATTTTTTATGAAGATTCACACCTCTCTGCCTTCCTTAAATAACTTATTTGCTTCATGTGCTGCAGCAGCAACCTGTTGGCTCTTCAGCTGACTCAACTTGCTGTCTGGATTTCGTAATCTGGTGACCATCCGTGTTGAGCCAGGTGTTCCTTTCCCTGTTCCAGGGGAATCGCTTCTTTCTCCATTAGATTTTTCTGATTTGAAATCTGCTAATAAAAAAATTAAGTAATTATATCTGATAAAAGTGAAAAGCAGCTGATATTAAAGATAATTAATATAGTAAAACATTACCTATCTAATACTGAACTATCTGACACAAAACTAATAAGAAAGCAAATAAAAAAGAAAAAGTAGCCAAGAAAGGGCATTAAGTCCATACACAAAAACTAAAGGAATTTTTTCACAGGCAAGACCCTTACTCAAAGGCTCTTATTTTATACGCAATTCTAAGAAGCCTGAAGACCTGATTTCCAAGCTGAATGCAGATTAAAAACAATTAGAAATTGTTCAAATTTAGAATTAGAAATTCTAATTTTTATTAGAAAATTAGAAATTAGAAAAGAGGGCATGGAAAGGCATATTGTCAGAAAGCACACCTACAAAAGCAAAAAATGGCAGCTTGAATCAAGAATACGTAGAAAAATCTATAAAGAAGAGGTGAGACATGGCAGAACAGGAGAGCACAGTATAGTGGCAGCATTCCCTACGACTTCTTCAAAGTGATGAATAAAAATGTACCAGACCATGTCCTGACTGAGAAAACCAAGGGGGAAAAATCACAATTAAACACCAAAATAGAAGTTCTTAAAATTAGAGATTTTTTTAAAAGGAAAGAAAAAAATGTTGAACAATTTGACTTTAAAAAAAAAGAGGAGCCAAATTACTATATAAAAAAATGAAAAAGGTAATTTCAGAACAAATGAAGAAGTAAAGAAATAAACAATTTGCCCAATTGTATGTCAATAAAACCAACAATATAAATTAAGCAGATAAACTTTCACAAAGATATAAAATGCTTAGAATAGCACCAGAAACTGAAGAGAATTCAAATAATCTTGGAGGGGAAGAGGAGGAGAATCAACAATCTATTAATGATCTTCCAAAGAAAAAAGCTTTAGGACTAGATGGAATTATAAGAAAATTCAATAAAAATTGTAAAGAAAATTTAATTTCAATATTACATAAGCTGTTTGGAAAGACAGGAAAAAGAAAAATACAGATATAGTCCTGATACTTGACCTAGAGTCAACACAGAAAAAAAACTACAAATCAATATTTCTAACTAATATGGATACATGAATTTTAAATATTAGGAAAGAGGTTAGAGTAACTATGTAACAAAGACTATATACTACAAGCAGGATATATTTATACCAGGAATGCAGGATTGATTCATTATTAGGAATACTATACACCTAAGAGAATATATCAATAACAAGAACAACAATAAATATGATTATTTCAAAAGCTACAGAAAAAGTTTTGGTAAGATACAATACCCATTCCTGTTGCAAAACATTGCAAAGAATAGAAATAAAAAGAATCTTTCATTAACATGAAAAGTAGTATTTATCTAAAACCAAGAACCAGCATTTATATGTAATAGAGACTTTTCTAATAACATCAGGGACAAATAAGGAATGCCCAACACACTACTAAAAATTGATTCTAGCTAGAAATGCTAGATATAGAAATAAGGCAAGAAAATATAGACATGGTCAAAGAAGAAACAAAATAATTGCTTTTTATAAATGACAAAATACAGAGGACTCTAGAAAGTCAACTAAAAATTAATTGAAACAACATCAGCAATGTTGCAGGACATGTTGAAACCATAAAAATTATCAGCATTTCTGTGTATTACTAGCAAAAACACAATAGAAAAAAACAGAAAGGGAAATTCCATTTAAAATAACCAGTGTCTATCTGTCAACATAGAGGAATTGTATGAAAAAATACAACTACAAAACAGTCTTTATGAAAATAAAACCAGATCTAAATAATTGTAGTGTATTATTTTCTTCTGTTTAGGCCAAATCAATATAATATAAATTATAATGCTATCTAAATTAATTTATTATTCATTGGTAGATCAATCAAATTACTAAAGTTTTACTTTATTGAGGAATAAAGAGTCAGAAATCTTAAGGGAAAAAAATGGAAAAAAGTAAAAAAGAAGGGAAGATTAATAATTCTAGATTTCAAATTACAGAAAACTACAAAATTCATCAAAACTATTTGGAATTGGTTAAGTGGTATAATAATAAAACAGATAAGATACACAATATACAGCAACAAATCAGAATGATAGTCTAACATTTTAAAAAACGTAAATTCCAGCCATTGAGGTAAAAACTCACTATTTGAAAGAATTGGTTGGAAAAGTATTCTGGCATAAATTAAGTATACAGTAGTATTTCACACTGCATCCCCAAATAAGTTCCAAATGGGTACATGACTTAACATAAAGGGTAATGCTATAAACAATTTTAGAAGAAAAGAAATTGAGCTTGGATAAGGGGAAGAGTTCATGACTAAACGACGGATAGACAGAATCATAAAATGAAAAGTTGCAAATTTTGATTATATGAAATTAAAAAAAGTTTTACATAAAAACACTAGTGTAGCTAAAATTTAAAAAGCAGGTAAATCAGAAAAATATATGACTTAGACCTCATTTGTAAGAAAATGATTCAAGTTGATGAAAATAATAGCTATTTTGCAGTAGATAAATGATCAAAAAATAAAAGGCAGTTTTCGAAGAAAGGAATCCAAGTAGTCATGAAAAAAATATCACAAATTGCTAATAATTAGAAAAAAAGGCAAACTGAAGCAATTCTCAAGTATTACCATATATCCATGAGATTGGCAAAGCTGACAAAAAAGAAAAATTAGAAATGCTGAAGAAGCTGTGAGAAAATGGGCACATTATGGTGGAGCTGTGAATTATTAGAACCATTGAAAACAATCTGGAATTATATATGAAAATTTATTAAGTTCTGCATAATTTGACCCAGTAATAAATATCACTACCAAATCTATACCCCAAAGAGATCAAAAAAAGATGAAAAGAACCTATATGTAGAAAAGTGTTTATAGAAACTCTATGGCAAAAAACTTGAAATTAATGGAGCACTTGTTAATTGGGAAATGATTACACAAATTAAGGCATATGAATGTACTGAAATTGTCCTAAGTGAAATGATGTAGGGGATATTTTCAGAAAAATCTGGAAAGAGCTGAATTAACAGAAGCAGTGAAATATGAAGAACCAAAACAATTTACATATAATACAAAATAAAAAATTACATGCAATACAAAATATTGTAAAAACAAATAGATTTAAAATATATAAGAACTCTGATGAATGCAATAACCAACTATTATGTAAAGGACTTATAATGAAACATAATACATACTTACTGGCAAAAAGGTGATGGATTCATAATGAAACATTTTTTGGACATGGCTAAGGTAAGAATTTGTTTTGCTAAGCTATGTATGATTGTTACAAATGTTTTGGTTTTTTTCTTCCTTTTTCTTTTCTTTTAAAAACATTTTTACTTTCCCTTTTTTTCTTTTCTCAAGGTGGGGAGAAGAGGGAAGCTTTCATTAACTGAAAAAAATACGATTTTTAAAAAAAGAACAGATAAAAGAACTAAAAACACGACAATAATTGTATAGAGACTCAAGAAGCTCTATATACTTCAAGTGATCCTGAAGGAATCCTGGTATTAAAGCATATGTCATATGTGTTTTACTTATTTAATGGGATAAAGCCCATGAATTATTAAGTAACCTTGTTATGTGCCAGAACTTGAAACAAGGTACTAAGTGGATTTGAGGAGACAATGGTATATCTAGTTTAGCACTGATTTAATCCTACAATAAATAATGGTTTCCTAATGATATAATGATTGGTGTATACTCAGTGTAGAGCATATAAGCTAGAAGCTCTCAGGGCCAAAAAAGACAAGCGCACTAGAAGCTCTTGGAGACTGAGACAGATTTATTCTATTGTCCACCTTTGTGGTGACTGGAGGCTGAAGCACAAACCTTTGGATTCGGAGAGAAGGCAAAGTACTGGCGGTAGGAGCTTAAGCTCTAGGAACCAAGGAGAGAGATAGGCCTCCAAGAAAGCTAACTGGGCCCCAGGAAAGGAGACAAGATTTTGAAAGAGATAATAAAGGATTTGGACTTTGACACCTGGTGATTATTGAATGAAAAGAAGGCTATTCCCAGAGACCTCCAAAGAAACCAAAACAGAGAACATTTCATAACCTAAGGCAATTATTCTTTTCTTTGAAATCCTTACTTCCATATGTCAATTCTTCAGATGATTTCCAATCTCTGTATCATTCTCCAATTAACCCATAAATTAACTATTTTCTACATTCCAAAAAGGGAGATGATGCTGTTAATGACTATCTAAAAGTTTAGAATAAACATGTTAATATACTCTTCTTACCCATTTCTTCTTGAATAGATAAAGGTGTATGAGATTCCCTTTCTCCATTTTCAGGATCGTCAGATGTTTTAGGGAAAGATTCACTCTGGGAGGAATTTAGTTCACTGCTGCTGTTACTGTTTTCAGTGTAAGGTGGGTTGGGGACAGTTGCAGTACTATTGTCATCATTCAACTTGGTTGATTCTTCTAAAAACAGAATAAATAATTTTTAGATTGTGGAATACAGCAACAGTAATACTCAGAAGACACCCTTAAGTTTCTTTTAGGGTCCCACTACAAGAAGATTAAGAAAAGATGATTAAATATGATATAGGTACAGCATTTGAATAGAAACTCTAAAACAAATGATTAACTTAAAATGTTTGCCTAAAAATTCTAATTGTATACAAGGTTAGTTCACTGTAAAATTTTCTTCATAAATGAACAGGTACATGCAATATGAATGTAAAACAGAAAAGCATTCATTCATGAATAATTCTTATTTACAAAAACATGACCAACATTCAGAGAAGCAAGAGTGAGTAAATGCCTAGAGAATTAATTTTGAGCCAATATAACATGCTGGTTTCTTTGCAAAAAATTATACTAACAGTTCCAGGATACTGGAAGTCATTCTATTTGTTAGTTTGCAGCTTGTTAGTAATACTCTAAAATATTTTAAATCAATGCCAGTGATTTAAATTCAGTGATTTTTAAAAGTATGTATATATTTTTCTGTTTTTCTGCAGTATAAGACAAAATAGCCAAGAACTTATTTTGAGATTAAAAAATGACACATGCCACACAATACATAAAATACATGAGGTTCTTCAAAAATGATTTAAGTGCCAATTATAATCCATTAACTGCTAAAAAAATTAATCAGACTTTTCACAGTTTTACTAATCTGACATTATAGGACATACAAGGGCAAAGATTTTTTTCTGGACCAGGCTGATAAATTCCATTCATGTGGATAGTTTTCTTTTCCAATAAAGATCACCCTTGTCCTCTTTAGCAGTCGAAAACCTTTGGGGCACTGGATTAAGTAAGTGCCTCTTCCAAGTTCATATTGTTACTATGTAGTCAGAGGCAAAATTTGAATTCAGATGTTAAGTTTTCTGTGGCCAGCTCTGTCCAGTATTGGATACTGCCCTTCAAGTTTTTCTACTTTCATTTAGTTCAGTCTGGGAATTAGACTGGAGTGGGAGAGATTTAAGTTAGGGAGGCTAATTAGAACACTACTGTAATAATAAAGACAAGAAATGAAGATATGCTAATTACAAGATTTATCAACAGCTATATGAGAGAGTGAGCATTCTATTTCTTAGAAACCTGAGACACTGAAAGGATGGTGGTGACTTATGATAGAAACAGGTAAGTTTAGAAGAGGAAAGATTTTAAAGTGAAAGACAATTGAGTTCAGTTTTAGCCATATTGGGCTTAAGATGTCTTTGGGACATTCAGTTTGAAACATTCAATTTGATGATATGAAACTTAATGAAGATCAAAGGAGAGAGAGGGGCTTGATATATATATCTGAGAATCACTGCCACAGATGACAATTAAAACAATGGGAGCTGATTAAGGAAAAGAAGAAGAGAAGAAAGAGTAAAGATGGAAAAGAAAAAGGCCCCAGATAGAATTTTGAGGAATACCCAAAGTAAGGGATGATGAGCCAGCAAAGAAAAATGAAGAGTAATCAGAGAAAAGGGGAATCAATAGAGTGGTGTTATAAAAACACAATAGTACTTTTTAGATGTACTGTTACTGAAGTTCTTAAATGTCTCTTTGGGAGACATTCTAGTGTCGTAGAAAAAACAATAAATGTGAGGGTAGAAAAAGTATTGTGTTTAGAATCATAGAACTTAGATTCAAATCTTTACGTTATATAATACTACATGTAATACACACACCCAAACATATTGTGTTACTTATTACACATTTTATTTTTTAGGGAAAATCACATAAACACTCTGGGCATCAGATTTCTCACCTGCAAAAAAACCAGGATAGACTAGCTGATCTTCCAACATGAAATCTATGACTTTATGATCATAGGACCCTGAGAACTATGTCCACTTAGGAGCTCTGTGAGACCCAAGACAAGTCATTAACATCTAAATCTGTTTTTGTTTTGTTTTGTTTTTTTTGTCTGAAAAGTAGGATAATACAGTACTCAACTTACAGGGCTGCTATAGGATTCAAATGAAGTTAAGATGTATAAAGTGTTTTTTGCAAATCTTCAAAACCCACATGATGTGCTTAATTTATCAAAGCTTTTTTAAAAATCCCATTTTCCTTGCTATTTAAACAATGAAAGGCTGAGCATTTCTAGCTATATGTTCTTATATTTCACTTTTATAGATGTAGTAATTTTTTAAATGTCCAGAGGACATTTCATGAACATCGAAGGATACTTTGGGGAAATTACATCAGTTTTATTATGCTTCACCTAGTACTCTCAAATCCCACATGAACTTAGAAAATCGACATGCTATATAGTGTGACTGACACCTGGAAAAACTACATATACTTTCATATTTTCTGGGAAATTAAGAAAAACAAAGCTTTTGTTAGTATTTTTAAATATACATCCATCAAAAAAGTTTTTGGTTTAAAAATCTAAAATCCAACATTAAAAGAATAGAACCTGAGTGAGGTCTGTGTTTTTCATTATTATAAACCAGAAGAAATAATTACGCAGTGGGAAGATTTCAGTTCCAGTCTTGCTTCTGATCTACAATGGCTATATAAGCCCTCTCTGCTCTAGGCAACTCTATGAATAGATATGACAGAGAAGGTGCCAACTATATACTGATGGAAGAAAGTTCTTCACACTTAAGAAATCACAGGCCCAGTTCCTGGGTCCTATAAAACTGATGTTACTCAGGTTAATTCTATGCAGAGGTATTTCTCACTTTGTAGTTTAAGTCTCCCTTTCCCCCCAAAAAACTGAGCTTGAATATAAAAAATACAAAATTCAAGTATTGGACATTAGGGAATTAACCATCAAAATATTATATGCTAACTTTCCCCAAAAACATTATTCTAGCTTTCATCTTTAACTCCTATCTTTCAAGAAATATATTTGGTTATAATTTGAAATCTGAAATCAGTTAATTTTTCTTTCCATAAGAGTTTTGTGTCATGATTTCCCAATTTTTTCTTTAGGACAAAAATATGTAATAAGTTATTAAATCCTAACAAATTAAGATTTTAGAAGGTTAATTTTTAAAAAGCCTATTTCAAGAAAATTACTTAAAAATTCAATTATACCATTAAAAGATGCATCAGACCTTTATCAAATTGCTTGCTTTCTCAATGATGGGGGAAGAATAGTGGGAGAAAATTTGGAATTCAAAAGTGTAAAAAGAAAAGGCTAAAATTTGTTTTAGTATATAATTGGGAAAAAATAAAATTTGTAATTTTTTTTTTAAAATGTGTATAACAAACAGGGTTTTTAGAAGTGCCTGAATGATCTAAAATATAAAATTTTGGAACTGCTTACTGGGAAATTTAGATTACCACTAACAGGAGGCATCACTAAGACTATTCTACATAGAAAATATCTTAAGATTCTTGATGCTTTTAAAGATATTTCTAAGAACTTTTGTCTATAAAATTTGTCTAAAAAAATATAAAAATTCACATAAGGATGAACATATTAGAAAGAAACTTGTGTACCTTATAATGGAGGTCTTCTTCGGTCCATTTTACTTAAACATGATGAAAAATTACTACTCCATTCAAATTTGGTAAAAAGTTATTTATAATACAAAAGACTTTTTAAAGGTAGAAGAGAATAAGAAAAAACCTATGCTTTAGCTTGGGAAATGCAGTGAAGAAATTCTAGAGCACAGGAAAAGAATAATTAAGATTATGTAGACATATTGTGCATTCCTTAATAAAAAACAATACAACTATTATACTCAAGAATTTAAGAAAAAGTCACAGAAACACCAATGGTGACAAGGAAGAAGCAGTAATTTGTCATGTACAGAACTAAGTTACTCTGCCCTATGCTTGTTATTACTGCCTGAAAATAAAACAAAATCTCACTCTCTTATGGGAGCAATCACTATTATTATTTTTTACCCTTCACTACCAACCGATCCAGTATGAGTCAATACTAAGCTCCAACACTGGCACCTTCCAGGGACTGCATATGAAGGCTTCTTCCCCCTCCCCATGTCCAGAATCTGGTGCTGCATTGAAGTACAACTTATTCCAGATGGTTTGGGGGAGGGGGGAGGAAGACGGGGAGAGAACAAAAAAAAATTTTAAGCCATTGACATACCCACCAAGAGTCATGCGGTCAAGGACAAATCTAGGACTAGTTTCTCAGACACCAAGTCAAATCCATGCTCCTGTATGTTCTGAATCTGTCAACCCCCCAACATCTTGGTGTGAGGCTAAGGAATTGGCTTCAATGGTACTGGCCATGAAATAGAAGTAGCATATCAGTGAAATAAGTTAGGTACATAAAACATAACAGTCAATGACTATAGTAATCTAGTGTTTGATAAACCCAAAACCTTCAGCTTCTGGAATAAGAACTCACTATTTGACAAAAATTGCTGAGAAATTTGGAATACAGTATGGCAGGAACAAGGCATTGAGTAACATCTCACATACTAGACCAAGAAAAGGTCAAAATGGATTCATTATTTAGACTAAAGGGTGATACTATAAGCAAATTAGTAGAGCAAGGGATAGTCTACCTGTCAGATTTGTGGAGAAGGGAAGAATTTATGGCCAAAGAAGGATTTAAACAACATTATCAAATGCAAAAAGTTATAGGCAGAATATTGAGAGATAAGGAAGTTCAGAAATGACTAGCAACTAGCTGAGAGAATTTTCCCTTATCTTCTTTTCCCTTCCTTCCCAGGTGTTTTGCTCTTCCTCCCTCTTTCCATTTTTATTTTAAGATCATCAAGACATAATAGAATCACTCTCAGGACTTCTAATTAATCTACAACTCCTGACAATAGGGTTCAAAGAGATATATGTATCATCTCCCCACATTAAAGTTTAAGCAGTTTAACTTTACTTAGTCCCTTATAAATATTTACTTATGTCTACCTTTTTGTGTTTCTTTTAACTCCTGTATTAGGACTTCAAATTTTCTACAGAGATCTGATCTTTTCACTAGCACTGCTTTGAAGCCCTTGATTGTTATGGGCCAGAACTTGAAACAAGGTGCTAAGTCAGTGAAATTGATAGAGACAATGGTTATTTAGCATGGTGCTTAACAGTTCTCTAGTTCAGTATGTGTACTTAGTACTTTAGTTCTACAAGATTCACACCTTTGATAAAAGACCATATAAGCTTAGACAAGTTCAGCCAGAATCAGGAGGGAAGATAAAGAAGTGGTGGTGGCAGGCTGTCCTCTTTCCCTTCTCTCCTGAAACCAAGCTCCAGAAGGCCTCCAGCAAAGGATGAGACAGATTCATTCCATCTTCTACCTTTGTTGTGGCTAGAGGCTGAAGTACAAACCCTTAAAAGTCAGGGAAATTCAGAAGCCAGAGAAGGCAGGTTGGGAGCTCAAGCTCTTGGAACCAAGGCCTGACTGAAAGGCTCTCCAGAAAGCTGCCCAGCCTCAGGAAGGAGATAATAAAGGATCTGGACTATAAGAAAGCTAACCGGGCCACAGGAAAGGAGAAAAGACTTGGAAAGAGATAATAAAGGATTTGGACTTTAACCCCTGGCTGTAGTCTTGTGATTAATGAACTGAAACGAAGGCTGCTTCCAGAGACCCCAAGAAAACCCCAACAAGAGAATATTACATTTTACAGAGAATATAACACTTTAATATTTTAAAGTTTCATTTTTTCCACTGTAGAATTATACTCAATTTTGCTAATAATTTTGGTTCTGAAATATCATATGCCAAACTCTCCTTAACCATCATGACTGCTAAATTTTTTATAATCTTACTACTCTTCAACACTTGAATTCTTTCTTTTTTATTGCTTGCAGGTTCTTTTTTGGTCTTTGTACATCCAGAACCTAGCACAACATATCTAGCACATAATGTTTAACTGACTGACTGCTTACAAACAAGTCCAAGTCTCTCCTATTTGTAAACCTGTATTTGACCTGGCTATCTTCTCAAAGTATTCTTTTATATTTCTTTAAAAGACAAACTCTGAGAAAAAGCTGTTTGTACCCATTTCCTACAGTACTTCGTCTCTTATCTTCCAATCCCTTTCAATATGACTTTTGAGCTCAATGAATTGGTTTTGACTTTTTACAAGCCAAGTGACCAAGGCTTATCTTTCTAAGTTCTACTTTCTTATCTGTAAAATGCAGCTAATAGCACCTATAAGACAAATCCTTGTAGGTTGCTGGCTGGAACTATTTTAGAGCATGATATTAATTATTATCATTATTATTTTCCAAATGGACCACTGTAACAAGTTAACTTTGCCTCTAGTCTCCCCCCTCTCTAATACATAGTTTTAATTCTTTCTAAGGCACAAATATTATCATGTTATTCTCTTGTTTAAAAAATTCTCAGGCACATATTACTGTCTCTAAAGGAAAATAAAGATTTCTCAACCTGGAATTTAGAAGCTATATAGCTTAAGCTTTCCTATATATGCTTATATAGGAACTTCATTCCAGAAACTGATTAAAATATCAAACAGGGCCAGAGACAGAATCCTAGGCACATCAATAGAAATGACCATCTGGATTACTTCATCTTTTCAACAGGAATATTATGGAGGAAATTAAATGACTTACTACTATTCATATATACTTTGTCTACTATCATTTTATGATAGTAATATTATCAAGACATGAAATGAGTTTAGCCTGACATGACTTCATGATGGGGAAGCTAAAATGACTCTTAAGAAATTCACCCTTCCTTAAGTGTTCATAAGACAATATGAAAACATTTCAATTACTTTGTGACAAAATTTTTCAGCTCACCAATTTACATTTTTTCAGAATCTATCTTTTCAACTTTTTGAAAACTCAGTTATTTGCTTTTCTCTAGTCTTTTGGAATCTCTCTAGTTTCCCCAAAGACCACTAAAAATACTTCAATGACTACAATGTCAAGTTCTTTTGAAACCCTGGAATATAATTCACTCTGGCCAAGTGACAAACTGAGAACTTTTAAGATGCTCTCACTGCCTCCTCATTTATCTTGGGTTCAACTAACTTTTAAACACACCTTTTTTCCTATCTTTTTTGGTCTAAAGTTTATTTTCTTTGATGAAAGAAATAGAAGTAAAGAGGATACTGAATAAGTCTGCTCTTTCAGTTATGCTTTTAACATACTGGGTCATATATCCCTATATAATAGGCTTATTCATTACAAATGCAACTCAAAAAGTTCTTTCAGAAGTAAAGATGAAAGAGTAATAATAAAGATGTCAATGAAGTTAAACTATTTACATTCCTAGATGAGAAGATAACACATGCAATTCCTAAGAATTTTATCATTACTAGAGCAGTTAGAAGGAATTTACATAGAAATGGGATTATGTTAGAATTATCGCCAAGAAAAATGAAAAAGGGTACACTGAGAGAACAAGGAAGGAACAGCAGAATGGGAGAAGGCGGTGATTAGAAACAAAATAAACTTTTGAGAAGGGACAGGATAAAAAAAAAAGAGAGAGAAAAAAGAAAAAATACAATAAAATGCCATGGAGTGAAATACAGTTAATAATCATACTGTAAATATGAATGGGATGAGCTTACCCATAAAATAGAAACAGAAAGGAGAATGAATTAGGAATCAGAATCTAAGCTGTATGACCCTGGACAAGTCATTTAACCCCAATTGCCTCATGCCCTCTCCCCCCCTCCCTTAAAAAAAAGAATCAGAATCTAACAACATGTTTAAAAGAGACAACACTTGAAATAGAAAGATAAAGGACAGAGTTAAAATAATGGGTTGGAATAGAATAAAAAAGTGAACTTAAGCACTAATTACAAAAGGACTACATTTTGCTAAAAGGTACAAAAAATAAATTTCTACAGCAAGTTTCTCTGATAAAGTTTCGTTTCTCAAATATGTAATGAATATAAAACTGCCTCAAATTTATAAATGGTCAAAAGATATAAATAGGAACTTTCCAGAAGAAGAAACCAAAGCTATTTGTGGTCATAGAAAAAAATGCTCTAAATCACTATTGATTGCAGAAAGATAAATTAAAAAAACCTCTGAACTTACCACCTTTCTATTAGAAATAAAATACTGAAGGGAATGAGGGGAAAATAGGTATGCCAATACACTGCTAATGAAGGAGTAAAGTGGTCTAATTATTCTAGAGAATAATTTGGAACTAGATTGAAAGGGACTAAAACTTTGCATAGTTTGGCCCAGCAATACCATTACTCGGTTGTATCCCAAAGAGATCAAAGAAAATGGAAAAAGACCTCTATATACAAAAAATATTTATAACGGTTCCTTTTTGTTGTTGTTGGCAAAGAATTGGAAATTGAGAAAATGCTCATCAACTGGGGAATGGCTGATCAATTTGTGGCACATAATTGTGATGAAGTACTACTATGACAAATGATGAGTGGGATGGTTTCAGAAAAAATTGGCAAGACCTATTGAAACTGCTGCAGAATAAAAGGAGAAGAAACCGGGAGATCACTGTGCACAGTAACAGCAATGCTGTAATGGTGATCAACTGTGAAAGAACTCATGATGAAACTTCTGGAGAGAGAGAGAACTAATGAATTCTGAATGCAAACTGCAGTATAATTCCCCTCCCACACCTTTACATATATATATTTTTAAATATAGCTAAAATAGAAATATTTTTTACATGATTTCACATATATAACTGACATAGCTTTGCCTTCTCACTGGATGAGGGAGGAGTGAAAGGGAAAAATAATTTGAAACTTAAAAATTAAAAAGAAATAATACTAAAAATAATAATTGGAAGCTGTTTTTTAAAGAAGCCCTTTTTAGAATATTTTATTCGAGTTACTTGCTTATTCAGTGTCTTAGCCTTTGTGTATTTTTATTTAGCTATATGCTTTCTGTCTGCATCTTGTGAACATACATTTCTAGAATATTTAGCTCATGTAAATTGGGAAACTCCTTGTCAAGCTTCTCCTTTTTCACTAGGATAATTGTCAATTGTATTTTTAGAATTATTTTGAGAATTTCTTTCTCATCTTCCTTTCCCAGACCTAAAATACTTTTTTTCTGAAGTTTTAAAAGTCTTCTTTCCTAAGTCTAGTACATACAGCATGTTCCAAAGTCTTAAATAGCCTGAAACTGCATTAAAACTTTGAAGTCATGTATAACCTTTTCCTTTTTTTTATTATTAAGAACTTTAAGAGGACAGTCACTTTCATCCAAGGAGTCTACCATTTTGACTTTACTAATAAGTAAAGTTACTACAACAAAATTAAACTAAACTAAAGTTTACTAATGAGTAAAGTTCCTTGTTATTTGGAATTAAGGTCTGGAGTACACATTTTATTTAGTATCCTATTTAAATTCTGAGAAGGGAAAGTCTCAGTAAAAGTAAAGCAAAGCAAGCATTAACTGATGCTGTTTTTAGTGAAGAATCTCTTGTCATAGATATATGAGGAGCTTATGAGCTTAATTAAGCATCATGGATTTAAATCTGGAATATATCTTCAGTTATCTGATCCAGTTCTTTCATAGAGAAAACTGAGGCTCAGAGAGTGCCAATTTGCTTAGACTGTAGAGGTAGTAAGTAACAGAGCCAGGATTCAAATCCAGTTCTTTGGACTCCAAATTGATTACATTTTCTATATCATGATACTTAATTACTCAGTTTGCTTCCGTGTACATTTTGTTGTCTGTCCCTTCCTCTAGAAAATCAAACACGTTATATAACACCATTTTGACCATTTCCAAGAAAATAAGTAAAAGACTTACTATTTCAAAAAGCTAATTTTAATAAATACTTATTATGTATCTATTATGTAAGCAGTTGACATAGCAGAGAAGACTTGGGTTTAAGCTATGCTTCTGATATAGTACTAGTTCTAATTCCATGACTCTAGGTAATTTTATTAGTTGGGAGAAAAGCTGTTAATCTGCATCAGTAAAGAACAATTCTTGAATGAATTACTTTCTTAAATGAAATCATAGTTTTCAGTTTTTTAAAAAAATGTACAGAATACTATATTAGCAGATACAAAAGAAAAGACACTGGTAGAGAAAACTATTTATAAAGTAAACAAACTGTCTTCTTAATACTGGATATTAATTAAAATTTGTGATCACTTCTTTTTATACATGTCTATTAAGTATGCCCTTATTAATGTTCTATATTTTTTGCCAGAAAAAAAAAAGTCAAGCTTATAATCCTATGGTTTATAGAAAACTTTCATTTTTCTGGAAATTGAGTCATTTGTCTTTTTCAAAGTCCTGTGCTTCTTTCTCATATTACATCATTTTTTCCTATATCACTGAGAAAAGGGCTCCACAACCACCCCTGCCAAATCTTTCAGTACCTTCAGTAGATTATTTAGGCCTAGTCACCTTACCTAAGAAAAATCAACTTTTTCTAACTTCCTATTTATCTCACATTTTAAATTCCTATTTGCCATTTCTGTTTCTATGCTTTCTAGATCAAAAATATTCTGCTTGACAAAGAATTTAGAGGCAAAATAGAGAGATGGTAGATAAGTGAAGTTTCTTATAACTACTCTATCATGTCTCCTAACCAGGCTTACGATATGATTTCTTCTAATTTCTAGTTCTGTCCATTCTAATGACAAAGCTTTTATTACTGCTTCTGTTAATCTTTGACCCAACAATTTCCACCATCCTCTTCTTTTTTCAGGTAATGGATTTCCTTAAACAAATACGGCTTATTAAACAATGCTGTTACTCCCTGTTTTAACTATTCTGTTTCTTTTGTGTAAGGTATACCCTTCTAGAACTTCATTCAAGTCATGGATTTCCCAAGTTTCAGTGATGTCTGAGAGCTAGTTACTTCCAGTTATAATGTCTTTTTACTTGTCCATTTGCTTGTTATTTCTACTTTGTGTATTTGTGCAGCCTAGATTCTATCTAGGCTAATTCTATCAAGTTAATCCTATGAAAATATGTATATCACATTTTCTCCCCCACACTATAAGTACGTTCTATGCTGTCTACTCTGATAGAAATATTTGACAATGAATTTGTGAAAATAAATATTTTAAGTGTGATAATTATATAGCAGCATAATTCCAATGATAAAGGCTTAAAGTAGTGGAAAAGTCATACATCTTTTCCCAGACAGTTAAGGACTCTCTAAAACTTTAAGGTATTTAAAAAAAAAAAAAAAAGTCTGTGATATCTTAGGATTTTTCTACTAGTATCCTGGTTTTAAATCTTAAAAAGAACTGTCTAAGCACATGCAGACACAAAATTTATTAGTATATAAAGAACTAAAAAAATTAAGTTATTTAACATAAAACTATTAGTATGCCAATGACCACTTTGATGATGAAGGAATATGTAAATGATTATAAAATTAAAAATTAAAATCATAACTGTAGTAAACTTTTAAAAAGCATGAATGGCCATAATAAATTTCAAGCACTAATTATAAAGATATTATTAAATTCTAAATGTTAGGTGACAACATAGCAGTCCAGGATGGCACTATAAACAAAGAGCATGAATAAACAAGTTCTATAAGTGCTTTTTAGATGACATTCAAGATGTTTATTAACCAACACCCCTCTCCCCTCCCCTTACAGAGGCACTGATACATTGCCCTCTGTACCTGGTACATCCTGGGGTAGCTCAGGAGCCACCTTCTTCTCTGCCATGTTGTTGCTATCATGAGTTTCTGAGGGGCACCCCACTGTGTTCTTCCCTTCAGGGGGACTAGTCTCTCCTGAAGAAGTATTTGTTGTGTTGTCGCCAGTATTTGTTGACACAGAGTTACCTTTATCCCCAACATCTTTTGGCTCTATAGTAAAATGCACAACAAAACTTTAAAGAAATTCTTTAAAATTCTTTTGGTAGGACTGGCCACACCTAAAGAAAATCAATTGCTGAAAAATGGAATATCAATGATCCACACAATTCACCATTGACCATTTTGTGGCAATTCTGTTGTACAGATTATTCACATAAAAGTCAACATATACAAGAGTAAATCATTAATTCAAGGAATTTTGAGAAGATACATTATTATATTTCTATACTACTCACAACTAAATATTCTACTAGAAAAACTTAAAATCTCTAAATTCCTTCAATATAATTTAATTGGTTATATGCTCTAAAAATAGCAAATTCTTTAAAAATCATTCAGGTTTTTAAAACTATGTATAATTTATTGTTCTAGAGTTTATATATAACACTTTTTGATAGAAAGCTTTTTAAAACCAAGTAGTTTATTTACCCTCAGGTTTTCCTTTCTCAGAATCACCACCAGATGTTTTTTCTTCTTTGTTTTTTTCCTGAGGTTGATCTGAAAGTTCTTCTTTGCTTTTTTCAGAATCTTTTTGGCTATTATTTTCAGATTCATTTTTGTCCTTGTCTGCTTCTTCTGGAACTGGACTTTTAGCATCTTCAATGTCACCTCCTTTTTTGGATTTGTTAGCTTCCAAAATTTCATCTATATAGAAAAGAATTGAAAATTTTAAGCTAGCTATACTAAGCATACATAAAAATCACTGAAGGCTTAGTTGTTGTTTTTAGAAAATGTAAAGAAATCACCATAAGAAAAGCAACTGCTAAAAACTGAAAATCACTGCTACAAATCTGCTTATGCAATATTTAATGAGTGGAAACTCTCATGTAAATTACAGAAAGGGTAAAATAAATACAAAGTCTATTAGTGTTAGGAAATGACAGTAGTTTTCAGTAAAGAAGAAAAAAATATAAATGTCCATATACACAGTGTCCCAGAAAGTCTTAGTACAGCTTAAAGTTTTTAATTTTTTACAAGCTAAAAATTGTACTAAGTTTTTTGGGACACCCTATATGAATGTGTGTGTGTGTGTGTATATACATATATGCACATATACAAACACACATATACATAAAAAACAGTGTTAGTCTTTAAAAGTACAATTTAATTTAGTTAACACCTTTCTGAGAAGATAAAGCATTAATTATAAACCCTATTTGCATTGGGAATAAAATTGTCTGAAGATGACATTACTAATTTCTGAAATTGTGACAAAAGGGTATATTTGAAGGTGTATGTTCAAACTGTCAGAACATAAAGAATAAAGACTGGAACAGGAGTAAACAGACCTTGGTTCCAATTCATCTGTGACCTTATGTAATCAATAATCTCTATTAATGTCACTTTTTGTTTTTTAAATACGTAAAATCAGAAGTTCGGACTAGATCATCTCTAAGGCTCCTGAAGGAATTCTAAGTAACACTCTTAAATGATTTTTCTAAACATTTAAAATATCACTAGTATTATTCTATTATGACAGAGAATTCAGGGGGTGACTAAAAAATTAAAAGCCTTTAAAGTCCTCAAAGTCAGCCCCTTCATTTTTCAGAGAAAGAAACTAAGAACTAGAGAACTCAAGTGACTTACTCAAGATCACATGGCTAGTACATACTGAAGTAGAATCTGAATCTAGGCTGTCTCCATTCCAAACTTCAACTTCATGTATAAAGCCCAGGAAAAGAGAGATGAGTAAGAAAATGGCTAATTATAATTCATTTTTCTTCAATAAAGGTAAAGCAAAGATCATCTAATGAAGTTAGATTGTAAGCTCCCAAAGGCACTGTCTTTTATTGATTGCATTCCCAATATTTAGCATTGTGCCTAGCATAGAGGAGGTGCTTAACAATAAATACTTTTTGGATTGGCTTAGTTTTGATGGAGATAAAGATCTTATTAAATAGAAATTTTTTCGCTTTTAAAGCACAATCCTAGGTTACAATGATTGATTAAAAATTAATGTCCTTTCTGCTTCAGCTATTAGAGAAAACAAAATAAAACTACAAACTATATTCATCTATATTTGTAAGACTATCCTAGAGACCTTACAAATAAATAACCAATAATAATTTTGATAAAACAAGTTAGATTGAAATTTCTATAGAAAATCTGCTGAGGCAGCCTATTTGCTGATTAATCTAGTCACATGTTTCACTCTAGCTTTTCCTAAAAACCTACAGAAATAAAAAGTTCAATGCTATGATATTTAAACTTTATTGTATGTATCTATTACCATTTCCCAAACACTGTAATCTAGGAAAATGTCTACTCAATTCATTCTTTTTGGGAAAGGCGTAGTGAAGAGCAAGTGGGTTAAGTGACTTGTCTAGGATCACATAGCTAGTGTCTGAGGCCAGATTTGAACTGAGTAATATGAGTCTACCTGACTCCTGGATTGGTGCTCCAACCACTGAACCAACTCGTTGTTCCTTAGCGCTGTTTAAATAAATTCTAACACAAATATCTCAATCTGATTGGGGTCTCCTCAAGACATCCTACCATTCTTTACTCTCCCCGAAAAGTTTTTAGCAAGCATGAAAATTGGTAAAAGCACAATTTTTACAAACGAGGCAGATTCTTATTTTAGGATTTTTCCTCTTAGATCGATCAATTTCATCTAATGCTGTTTTACCTTCATTTATATCAATGATTCTGAAACTCAATACAGGTAAAATTCCAAAGGGGTCAGAAGGTCTTTAAAATGACCACCTAAACCTAAAAGCCACCCAAATAAACCTACACCTGATTTTTTTTTTTGACAGTTTCAGTCTCAGAATGTTGATACTCTTTTCTTTCTCTTGCTTCTTCTTACCTTCTGACTTCCTTCTATTTATATTATGCTAGGTTCATGAACAGGCAAGTCATGGTTTCAAACTCAAGGAATTCCACAGAACACTAGAATTCAAACTTAGGAGACTGGTTCTAGTACTAGATCAGCATAATGTTCACATGTGTTTGCTTGGCTTTATTATTCCTCCTGACATCTATCTCACTGTTACTTCTTTTTGTCTTGTCCCTTTATTTTTTTAAATCTAAATACCAGTGGGATCTAGTTATAGATCACTTTGTTTTTTCCTACAATTTAGAGAAATAAATATAGTTCAATGCTACAATGACTAAACTTTACTGTATCTATTACCATTTCCCAATTTTAATAGAAAAATGCCTGTTTGGTTCATTCTTTTTTCAGATTTTTTTTCTTATAACAATCACCATTCCTTTCCCTAATTGATTACCATAGTTAAAGAAAAACTGCAAAGCTACAGAACTTTAAATATGCAGGATATAGGACATAGTGCAAAGAGGTGAAATAGGGTTAAAACTTCTCATATTTCTATGCATACTTATATATTCTGGCTAGAGACTTCCTAATGATGACAACATTTTCTGGATTAAGAGATGTCAAATTAAAAACGTGAAGTTGTATTTTCTTAATCTGTAGCATCTGAATTGCTAAAAATTTCAAGATACTCACTAGTTTTTGAGAGAACATATGAGTCTGAGAAAAAACTTCAGGAATATTATCTGCTAAACCTAAACCAGAACCTAAATGAATACTGTGTTAATAGCCAGTAGTGAAGATGTTAGTGGATACATGGGGGAGGGGAAAAGGGAAGGCAGTAGTTAACACCAAAAGAAAGAGTGGAAGTAAGGACATGACAAATGTTTGTTTTACTGTAAGGTACTGACAGATGGTTGATTATTAAAGAATATAGACTACAATAAAAACTCATTATTTTAGTTAATGCTTCTAAGAGAGTTAATCCTCTCTAAGAGAAGAAGAAAAGTTTAGTAACCAAAGGGCATACCTTGGAGACAAGAAGACCTGGCTTCAAGCTCTGCCAGACCAACACTGGAAACACTGATGGTGTAATCATGGATCAATCACTTTAACACAACAGTATTACAGGCAACCCTCTTACACCATGAATTACAAACAAGTCTTTTATTATTAGTAGTAGTAGTAAAAGGATTCAGATTCTCATATGATTATAGGTCTAGGTGCAAAAAAAAAATTTTAATCACCTGAATAACAATTCCATGTCCCCATTTTCCAATGCTTCACATTTTGTGCATTGAATGATTCCTAAAAAGTACTTATGTTTTTGCTGAGTCAAAGGGATAGTAGTTCATATCAAGTTTCCTTACTTACTGGGACTTCCAACTATTGATTTAAAAAGGTAGTAATTTCAAGCTACACAGGAAGAGAAAAAATTAATATCTGTATTTTGACTTCAACCTGATTTCTAGGAACACATTTTGGTGGAATCTAGAACCACTTTTTTTTTTTTTTTTTACTGTTTCTGAATCTATTTAAATGGCTATTTTCATGAACCTATTCTACATTCAATATTGATTACTGTAACTGAGAAGCCATAATTTAACTTTTTCAGGTTTTTAATAACTTGGTTTCACTAATCTTGTTTTGTTTGTTTTGAAAAATCAATCCCAAGAGTTCTGTATTCTTACTTAAAATCAAAACTCTTCAGAAGTATCCTTTAACACCAAACAACATTTCTTTTAAGTTGCCAAAGCAAAATTTTCAAATATTCTGGTTTGGATCAAAGAATTGTTAATACCAATACAAGTACTTTTTATATCTTCAACTGATTTAGGGAGATCACCATTAGAACTAGGACCTAAAACAACACATGATATAAAACTGGTGGTCAAAAATTTTATCAATAGAGCACCAGCCCTGAAGTCAGGAGGATGTGAGTTCAAAATTCACCTCTACTACTAGTTGTAGGATGCTAGGCAAATTATTTAACACTGATGGCCTGGGGGGAAAAAAATTCAAGGGGCAGCTAAATAGCACAATGCTGATAAAACATCAGCCCTAGAATAAGGAGGATTAGAGCTTGAATTCAAACCCACATACTTAATAACCTGTGTGACCCTGGGTAAGTCACTTCACTCCAACCCTCCCCCCTCCCATAATTCTATCAGTATCGAACCCAAATAAGAAGACTCAATATTTGTGAAAGAGCATGCTTATCTGTAATTCAAAAAAATAATACTCTCTGGTTTTTTAAATATACAAATTATCACAATTATCCAAATTTAGTTGTAAATATGTTCTCAAATGCCAAATCAATTTCTACTTGCTCCTGTGAAGTGAAATGGATGAAATGGAGAAAAGCATTAGTTAAAATTGGAGGCCCCAAAAAGAAAAAATAAGGTAAACATTTGTTTCTTGATGCCTAAATTCTAAAGTCAGAAAGAAAATTTTCATCCTAAAAGCAATGATTATTATCCTCACTTCACCAAAGTAAATTCAAATGTTAAATTATTTGGTTAAAAATAAATATAAAACAAGTTCTAATTCTCAGAATGATATTATGGAGATAAAATTATATCATCACTGAATTTGCTGATGATTCTAAAACTAACCCAATGTGGGTGACTATATCATACAGGGTAAAAGAGAAATTAATCTGGAATTGAGGACCTGGGTTCAAATTCCTCTTCAGACATTTAGTAGCTGTGGAACTTTGAGCAAGATATTTAGCCTCCATGGATTCCTAGGGCTTTATTATTGCATAAAATCAAAAAAATTGGACTATTTGGCCTCTGAGGTTCCTTCCAACTTCTAGGTCTATGACCTAGGATAAAAGCATTTGCAAAAAAACAAAAAACCCCTCAAAATAAACAATAAAAACCCATTTTAAATATTTCACAACAAAACTAGTTTATGTTTGACAATTTTCTTTTGAAAACTACTAGTATAGGGGCAGCTAGTTGGTGTAGTAGATAGAGCACCAGCCCTGAAGTCAGGAGAACCTGAGTTCAAATGTGGCCTCAGTCACTTAACCAGTCTTGGCTGTGTGACTCTGGGGGCAAGTCACTTAAACCCAATTATCTCAGCCAAAAAAAAAATTTTTTTTTTTTAAAGAAAACTACTAGTATACTATCAGCTCTCTCTCTCTCTCTCTCTCTCTCTCTCTCTCTCTCTCTCTCTCTCTCTCTGTCTCTCTCTCTCTCTCTCTCTCTCTCTCTCTCTCTCTCTCTCTCTCTCTCTCTCTCTCTCTGTCTCTCTCTGTCTCTCTTTTTAATAAGCAGAGAAATACTGTCTGGTTACTCTGATAGATGTTCATCCTGAAGGACAACATGGAACGGAGATAGTGTAAGATTTTAAGAGTGTCTGGAGTGCTAAGCTTTCACAACTACCTGACGATGACTTATGGTCATGGGAAAATCATACTGTCCTGAAACCCAGGCTCCATCTGTTAAACAGGAATAACTCCTTGAACTAGTGCAATGCACATTTATATATGTAAATTATCCGTACAATTAAAATTATAGTTTTTTGTTCTTTTCATCAAGGCATGAAACATTATACATGTGACAATCACAACAAGCATTCTTTTAAAGTATCACAAGCAACAGAGTTCTTTCCAGTTAAAAATGTTCACACATCATCTCATACATCACCATAGTCTTGTAAGACAGAATATAAAAATCTGAAAATGTTTCACTTTTTCCTACATCTAGTCTTTTAAAAAATGTAAGGAAGCCTCCTATTACCACTATGATGGAATAATAATCAACTTGACAATCAAAGATAATTTAAAAACTCAGAATAAATCTGTAATACAATAATTTGGCAAAAATGAATTTTCAGGTATGTCCTTGTCTTCTTTTTTTTCCTCCCCTATTTAAAGAAATTTCATTTTACATATATAATATAAATTCAGAGGTAGCCTCTATTTAGAACAATATAGAAGTAAAATATATTTTATAGATTAAAGCTCTTAGAAGTTAAGTTGTTGTTGGTCTCATAACTACTGAATAGCAGAGCTAGAACTTTAATCTGGATCTTCTGACACCAAAGAAATACTGGGAGCAGCTATATGATTCTGGTGATGATATGAAATGAGGAAAAAAAATAATAAAACCACTCAGCAGTAGAAAAAAATTCAGAGATAGTTTCCTTAGAAACATAGTTATTGAAATTCCATATGTAGTCTCTTTGCCCTACCCCCAAAAAAGTCATAATATAACTAAAGAACACTGTAGCTCATTCTACTGAATGAGTAACTAAATAAATTTTAAGAAATAAAAGATCAAACTGTCCCATCATAAAATGTAGTCTAAATATATTATCTAATTTTACAGCAATTTCTATTTATCCCCTAACTAACTCAATGTTAGTTGCTAAGTATACATATGAACAGCTGAATTGAAACAGGTTTTTAAAAAAATAATCTCAATCTTTCACATAACCTTTACCTATATTTTAAAATAATAATTACAATTAGAAACCATTTATAGAGCATCACTAACTACTAAAGCATAACACAAGATACAATTTTATACATCTCTAGTCTACATTGTTAACAAAGGAGAAATGCAGTCATGTGGTGAAACCCTAAGTATTTGGTGTTTCTTATACACTTACAAGTTTTATAATGATATTACATTATTAGTAGGTTTCAAGTGTAACATACAAATTCTCTTACCATTTGCAGCAGCCAAGAATGATTTATTACTTCCACGTGCTTTATTAGTCAAGTCTTCAGTTATATCCATATGTCGATGAATTTCTTCACGCATTTCTTCTAAAGTTTTACAAAGCTCAGCTTCCCAGTAATCTTTATCTAGGCAATCAATTAATTCTGCCAACTGAACTTTTGTGCTATAGTACCAAAGTTTCTTATCCTTTTCATTTTCTGAATCTTCTTCTCTGTAAGGAAAAACGTAAATACTCTCAACATATACATTAACAACATACTTATGTGGTAGTTTACTCAACTAGCAAACTTCATCTATCTTTGGAAAAAGTGGAAAGGAAGCAAAAAAAACAAAAAACAAAAAAAAACAAAGCTGACTCCAGTTCCTTACTCAAAATTTTTTTTTATTTTTACTTTACATACAAATCTAAACAAGCTTGAAAAATACTTTCCAAATCTACACAAAATTAAAGTCAAGAATAAGCAAAAGGAGGGAAGATAGAAGAAAGCAAAGCAAAGCAAGAAGACTGTCAGTCTCTAAAAGCCTGATAAAATCCTAAAGAGATAGACAAAATATGCTCCAAGCCCCCCCCAAAAAAACCAAAAAACCAAATCCCCCACAATAAAAAAAAAGCTCTTAGAAATCTTCTATGTACAAATAACCCTATACATGTCAACAATCTACAATGTTTCTAATAATCCTAAATCATCAAAAATAGTTAAAAGATGATCTGAATAAAAATAATTAAAAATTTTAAGGTTTTGGTAACATAAAGAACAAGGAAAGAGTTATTTGAAAAAAGAAATATAAGTGAAACTCTTCATTCACCAATGATTTTGTATAAATATACATACACACAGTAATATAAAAGGAGGGGTGGCTCTCACCTTGGGATAATAGTATCCATCCCTATAAGCACATACAGACTTTCTTTAACAAAGTAAATTACAGTCTTGTGCCAGATTCAGAGAAGCATTTGCAAAATATTTTCTTCTTTTCTGTGGTAGGAAGGTAGTGAATAAAAGATTATTTAGAAGGTCCTCTAGTTTAGATCACTCAATATTTTTTGGAAATGAAAAATGGATTAAGTCAAACATTAAATGAAGCAGTGTTAAAACTCCAAAAGTGTTAAAATTCATTAGCTTAACATTGTAAATTAGCCAAATTTGTTTTTGGCTAAATCAATACCCTCTGGATTTTCTCCTGTTTTCCAAATTCAGTTTTTTTTTTCAGTTAAAAAAAATTCTTTTTTCTCCAACTGAAAAGACCCTTGGCTTAAGGGTCTTTTTAAAGGTTGTTTTTTGTTTGTTTGTTTGTTTTTTTAAGAGTTGAGAAAATGTGCTTTCCTTCTCTTCAGTGCAGAGGTGAGGACCAAGGATATAGAACCCTACATATATTGGACAATATATTGTGGTTGGTTTTGCTAAGTTGTTTTTCTTCCTTTTAGAATCTTTATTATAAGAGAATACTTGATGGGTTAAAGGACAGAAGAGAGAAATCTAGAAATAAACGTGATAAATAAAAAAAAAAAAAGAAACAAAAGCCATCAATGACTAAAAATGTATTATTCTAACCTTCTGCTCTGTCTCCCCCCCCCCCCCCCTTATTTATCATTCTATTTCCTGACAGGTATTCCCAACAAGCTCTTTACAACTTAGGTGGGATTGACAATAAGGTTAATAGAGTGACTAGTCATTCTTATATTACCATTAGTAATCAATTACACAAGAATAATTTTATTCCTATCCTAACTATTAGCTCATGACCAGCCCTTTTAATCATTTAGATATACTTCAAGATTTAAAAAAGTAATATCTGCAGTTTTGCCAAGTTGTCCTTATCAATCATAGAATTATTCAATTTATTATGTTTCGCATACGGTTCCAAGACCTAGTTTTTAAAGTAAATAAGGAAGCCAAGGATAAAACAATATATTCTATACTTAAAGCCTTGCTTATAGAAAATCAAAAATATTCAAAAAATAATTAGAGTGAGTGCAGTGTAGTGGGGAAAGCACTGCAGCTGAAGAGAGAGGGCTAGGATGGGAATGCCAGCTATATCATTTACCACCTACCTGTGTGACCCTGGGCAAATCATTTACTGAGCCTCAGCTGTCTCATCTGTAATATGAGATGGCTAGAATGGGATCATCTCTAAAGTCCCTTCCAATTCTAATTCTATGATACTATGAATCAAAAAAAAAAAGAGTATGTAGGTAAGTGGCCAACAACATTAAATAATTATTTGTTGAAAATCTAATCTACAGCACCGCATCAAAAAAAAAAAAAAAAAAAAAAAAAAAAAAAAAAAAAAAGGAAAGAAAAGAAAAGAAAAAAAAGAAAGAAAGAAAAAGAAAAGAAAAGAAAAAAAACAGCCAACCAATATACAACTAAAATCACAAGGTTTAGCCTGATTTATTTTAACATTCAAAGACAGAAAATTACTAAATACTATGTGGAAAGAAAAGTGTCATTGAATTAAGGATGAGAAGGTCTAAGCTCTAGTCCGTACAAGCTATATATTTGGGTAACTCATTTAATCTGAGACCTAGTTTCTTTATTTATAAAATAGATAATATCAACCAAATCAAGTTTAAAAACATATACAAAAGAGTTTAGGAAATTTGAAATTGCCATGAAAAGTAAAATTAAGCATCAAGTATAACACTCTGCACACTCTATGCACTTAATAATGTTTACTCATTTGAATTTAATGAATGATATAATTAGGTAAACTATATTTTCTCAAAGTTCCATATTTTTCCAGTATTAAAAGGGGGGAGGGGAGAGGTACACAGACTTCAAAGAAACAAGTCCAAAAAAACCTTTAAAAATCAAGAAAAAATTCCGATAGAGTATTGGCAATAATCATGGTTTTATCTTGTGAAAGACAATTTTCAAAAAAAACTTTTAATTTTCTTCAGACTAGGCATTCAGTATAATCCTATCACTAAATTTTTAAAGGTCTAAATATAGATATGTGGCCTTTAAAATATATTTGGAGACAGAAAAGAGAAAACTATGTTTAAGTATGTTTTTAACTTTAAGCATTCTTTAAGTTGTAAAATGATCCTGCAGCATGAATTTATTCATAAGTTTTTTATTTCCACAGTTTATAAAAATCTATTGAAGAGAATATGACTACTATTAATGGAATGTCTAAATATCAGGATCATAGAGGAAAAAAAACACTCAATAAAAGCATTAAATAAACATTTGATCAATGCTTTCTAGACAAAAATTAGTAGGAATATTGTTTCTGCCTTTAAGATTACTAACTGTATTGAATGGTCAAGGGGAAAGAGATATATGAGATTACATTAAAGTTGCCTGGAAAAATGATACTACCAGTAATAGAAAAAAAGAAATGGGGAAGGAAAGCAAGTTTGGGAGAAAAAGTTCCGTATTAGATATTCTGATTTTGAGAAGAATGCAGGACACATCCAGATGGAGATATCTAAAGAAGACCTGAGTACATTTATAGGTAAAAGGGAAGAAACAGTATAACAAAGAAAAGGAGAATGGACTTGGAATCAGAAGACATGACATGACCTTGAGGAAATCATTTCATCTTTATTGATGCTAGAAGGAATAACTGCTGGGGTTCCTTTTAGTTTCTAATAGCTCTATTTTATTTTCCATATTACAGATGATTGCCAGCAAAGGGAACTGGAAGGTGAAAGAAAGACAAGCGATAACTCACAGGAGTTCTTAAGAAAGGAAAAAGGAAGGCATCAGGGGCACAAGTACTAATTGACAACAAAGAAAGATGCAAAAATATTAACAAAGGAGACCTGAAACACTTATTTCAAAGTTAAGTTGCCTCTTCAAAAAACCCAAAAGTACCTCAAATGCCTTTAATCAAATATTTCTAACAAAAAGGTTAAGGTTTGTAACTTTATTATAAATGCTTCAAGGGTCAGGACTTTATCAACTTTTGTACACCAAACTATTTACAGATTTAGTATTACTTAAAACAGAAAGAAACAAAATTGTGGATACCTAATTATACCAGAAAAACAGAATTATTCTTCAGATGTTCCATGTATACATTTTGTATAATTTAGTCAAATTGTCAAAGGATGATAGATTTTTTTACTTCATGCCTACTACAATTCTGCATCCAAAAGTAGATGTATTTTAACAAAGTTGTAGAATAGCATAAAGAATAAATTGGAGAATATTAAGCACAGTAAGGAAATTTAAAGATCCACTCCTTAATTTTACAGATGAAAGACCAAAAGTCCAGAATTTAAGAAATTTGCCAAAAGCCACAATATTTATTTTATTTTATCTTACTAGATAGGCTCTCCTATCTCCCAGGCCAATGTCCTTTCAACTGAATTAAGTAGCAACAATGGATAACTTTACTAGCTTTACATTTACAATATTATCCTCATGCACTACTGTGTTCCATGTAGTCATATCTTCTGTAATATTATTATAAAAAGTTCTGGAATCCTATGGATTTGAATATTTCTTCCAATAATAAAGATCTCAATCCATCCCTGTCTTTCTATCCTGTGGAACTATTGCCTCTGTCCTCTCTTAAATTCAACATTAGGATCCACCAATATGGCAGGGGCTCTCTTGCTTTCTCCTAATACCAAAATGATATGGGGCAGGTAGGTGGTGCTGTGGATAGAACACCAGCTCTAAAGTCCTAAAGTTAGACCTAAGTTCAAATCTAGCCTCAGACATTTAACACTTCCTAGCTGTGTGATCCTGGGCAAGTCACTTAACCCCAAATGCCTCAGGGGGGAGAAATACTAGCAACTTAATCTTGTGATTAGTCTTTTTTTGCGAATACATTTCCTAGATGACATATTTTATTCTGTTTTCCTTTGAGTTCTTCACTTCTTTTATAGTTTAATCAAATTTACTATGTTTCCTCAATATTTAACTTCCTCAGAGTTTACTATGTGTTTCATATCTTATAAGAAAAGTAGGAAACTTGTGCCAAAAAGGAATTATCAAGGGAGTTTTGCAATTTCATCCTCCTACTAAGTTTTTCGCTCAACTCAGCCATTCATATGAGACATGACTGATTGACAAACTGTACAAATTATATATTTAAATGCATACATCACAACCTAGGCAATAAACCTTTTTCAACTATTCAGTTCTCCCTGGGTGGATAGTAAGGCCAAACTTTATTATGGTGATTATGGATCTCTTCCAGGAGGTAGCAATTAGATTTGACTAAGTATAGATAAATGAGATCCATGAGAGAAACAAAACAACTTGGAGGTAGGGGAGGAGGGAGGCATTGAGAGACTGAATTCACAAGGAGAATATAAAAGGGGGTGGTGAAAAAGTTAATGGAAAAAATATTAGGCTTTAATACCAATAAACTTTTTCAAGAAAATACCAATGACTACCAATAGGAAACAGGAAGGTTTTCACAAGAGATATTTAACATGGGATCACATCTTTACCATCACACAATTCCCTAAAAGATTATTAAAGAATTCTACCACTTCTTAATTATTTAAAAAAAAAAAATCACCAAAACATTTGATTTGGTTGAGCAAAACGCTTATTTTAAAGGTCCTCTTCCAACAGGATGGCTCTCATTCATGATTATTAAAATGATCTAGCAAGATAATCTTCAACAGATTTCAGATACTAAAAATCAGGTGAGGCCAAAGAGTTTGAAAAAATAATGGAAAAAATCTTAAGTTGAAGAGAGATTTTCAGTTCTGGGTGGTACAGTGGGTAGAGCACTGGCCTTAGAGTCAGGATGACCCGATTTCAAATGCTGCTTCAAACATGTACTAGCTGTGTAATCCTGGCAAGTCACTTAATCCCAAATGCCTCCAAAAAAAAAAAAAAAAAAAAAAAGAGATTTCTTATGAATTGTGAGATCCTCCAACCAACCAACAAGGGCCTATGTGCCAAGCATGATACAAAAAAAAAAAAAAAAAAAAAAATGTTGTAGAAGATGCTGTGCTACTTTCAAACAAGTTCCAGAACAAAAGGAAGAATTATTAATTCAGTCAAGTTTATTTCATTTTAGACAGATTGGACCTATACTTGCATCACAAATTTTTATTTTTTGCTTTGGGCTTTATAGAACTCTTAGACTATGACATAAACTTGTTTGTATACAGATACTAAAGAAGAAAAGTATCCAATGTGCTTCCCCACAGTGATGGCAAATATCCTAAATAATTCCGTTTTAAAAAATATTTACCCTAAGGGTATTTAGGGTGCAATTTTTAGTTTTAATTGTTATTTTGTAAAACATTCAAAATCCATCAATCTGGGCATTAACTATCACAGAATTAAAACTGGGTTATTTGATGCCACATAGTTAATAGACTATTCAACACAATACCTAAACAAAGAGAAATAGTAAACTGAAAATTATACAATTTTTTTATTGTATGGTTAGAAAACTATTTTTAAAAATCAATATCTACATTTTAGACACAAATTTCTCTTCCTAAAAACAGAACATAAAGAACCTTTCTAAAAATAGGAGACAAAATTTGAATTTAAAATATTAGCTAGCATATAAATGAATTCTTTACTAGTTTCTTCTACAATCCAATAATCTCTACCAGGTTAACTTCAATAAATGGTTATCATAAATTAATTTAAAGCTGCTTAGGTATATTTATTATTAATATATTATTGTTATGCAGGTATATATTATATAGCTGCTATAGGTAACTTTTTTAAGCCTATATGAATTATATAATCACAAAAGTCTGAATTTACCTATTCAGTTGAAATGTTTCATTATTTCATTTCTCTTGCTTTGTTTAGGGATGGTTCATTTTTTGGTTTTATAAAGGAAGTGTCATTTTCCTGAAAAGTCTTTTAGTTCATTTTTGCTTTCTAAATATATTTTAATTGAAAATTTGAAATATAATGCTAATATGAAAAGAATTAAGAGTACAAACCTTACTTTCTAATTTGTAAGAAATGTTCCTTTTAAATTATTTTAAGTTTTGAGCAATCAATCTACTACATAAGCAATAAGCCATGAAGAATGGAAGATGAAAAATATTAGGCTGGATTCCTTAACAAGAAAATTACTGGGGCTCCATATGTACTCCATTTTAATCATCCTTCCCAGCCTTTTCCAATTCCCTTAGTGGTTTCTAGCAAACTGCAATGGGCATTCTTTTAGAGTACTACTATTTTAAACATTATTTGCATTCTACCCCTTGAAATGCCTTAGAGTATAATGTTTAATAGCTATTGACTCCAAGACAAACAGAATCATAGAATTCTAGAACTAAAAGAAACCCTTAGATACCATTTGGTCTAACCCCCTCATTTTATAAAGGAAAGTAGCCCAGTAGCAAAGAGACTTTATGGAAAGTAACAAAAGTTACTAAATTAAGCACTTTATTTATCCTTAATTATCCTCCAGGGTAATGGAGACAAAAGGAGAACACAGAAAAGGGACATTTGGGACAAGACACAAACTTGAACTACTTCAAAAATTTGCTTCAGGTCAGCTTGTATACTTGCAGCTTTCTGTAGAGATGATGAGTATGCATGGAGAGAAACATTCAAAACTTAACAATTGGCTTTTTTAGTAATCTCCCCTCCCCCCACACACATATACACAGAAATCAGGAAGATTAAAAAGGATTAAGCATACTTTTCTTGCCATTTGTAATAACATGGCCATATACCTATAATGAAAATTTTATTTCCATTTTCTCTATGCTTTCATTTTTAATCTATATTGGTTTCTGTTATTAGTAGCTTTAGCTAAATAAATGTGGATCAAGTGATATTAATATAATTTTCAGATGAAGAAATTAAAACCATTTTATAGTCATACAAAAAATGCTCACTATTGATTAGAGAAATGAAAATTGAAACAACTCTGAGGAACCACCTCACAACCTTATCAGATGGGCTAAGATGACAGGAAAATATAAATATTGAGAACGATGGGGGGAAAACTGGAACACTAACGTACTGATACGTGAGTTGTAAACTGGTTCAACCATGCTGGAGAACAATAGAAAACTATGCCCAAAGAGCTATCAAATTGTGCATACCCTTTGATCCAACAGTATCACTATTGAGTCTGTATCCCAAAGAAATCATGAAAGAGGAAAAAGGACCTACATGTGCAAAAAAAATTGTAGCAGCTCTCTTTGTAGTGGCAAAGAATTGGAAAATTAATAGATTCCTATCAGTTGAGGAATGGCTGAATAAATTATGATATATAAAAGTAATGGCATATTATTGTTCTATAAAAAATGTTGAACAGGCTGATTTTAAAAATGCTTAGAAGATTTACATAAACTGATGCTTAGTGAAGCAAGCAGAACCAGAAAAACATTGTACACAGCAACAGCAGGATTGTGTAATGATACATTTGGTTCTTTTAAACAGTTCAGTGATCCAAGGCAATCCCAATAAATTTTGAATGGAAATCCAGAGAAAGAATTATGGAGACAGAATGTAAATTAACAAATTTTACGTTAATTTTTTTTTTTTTGTCCTTTTTTCTCATGGTTTTTCCCCTTTGTTCTGATTTTCTTTCACAACATGATTCATATGAAAAAATGTAAAATTTTGTTTTACATGTACCAGGGGAAAATTTTAACAATTAAAAAATATAAATAAATGAAAAATTAATAGATATGAAGACTGAACCAAGAACATCTTTTTGTCACTCATTTTTTTCTTCACTCCAAAAGGAAAAAAACAAAACGGAATATTTTTTATTGTTGAGAAAATTAAATACAACTAAAAAAAGTCAAACAAAATAAACACATAAAATTATTAGCTACAAAAACTACCATTAAAAATCCGCATAGCCCTTGTAAATTAGAAAACATTTAAAATAATACTAATGATTATTATACATTATACCACAACTTTGAGTCAAAAAGGAAAATGTAATTTTATACCAAAGCCTCTTATACAAAAACAGCACTATTGTAATTCAGACTACACCTACATAGAAATATACTTACATAATGAGTCTTCTGTTTAGAAACCAGTATTTCCTCCGACTTCTGTCATATCCAATAGGTTCATGTCGAATATATGGTTTATTTTTTTGGATTTCAGCAACACAGTCAGTTACACCAGGTACCTTGTGTGCCACACAGACCTCACACTGCCATTCATCCTCTGGTACCTCCTCAAGAGGTGGTTTCACACATTCTAAATGGTATACAGCTGAGCAAGTTTCACAGCAAAGCAAATCCCCAAGTTTGTGACAAACCCTACAGTGGTCATCATATTGTATAACCCCTTCAGACATCAATTCTTCACGAGCAATGTTCGTTGTAAGAAACTGATCCACTAAAAACTGCAGAACTTTGATTTTATTTTGTACTGGTCCGTAAGGATAGTCCTCTGCTTCTTGATAAGGAAGAACATGATGGTATTCCTTGTCACTCTCACAATACACCCGCAAAACCTCTGGCCATGTCATTCCATCTATGAAATATAGTGTGGAATTGACACTATCTTTCAGGTCAGCAGGTCCAAAGGTAGTATTTGAAGTGTCTTCTTCACGTAAAACTGCTTTCAAAAGCACTACATGCATCTCTGCCATAAGAGTGCACTGCTCTTGACTTACAAGAGCAGCACAGAAGTCCTCAAAACGAAAAGGAGATAAGCGTAAAACGGTGCCAAAGTTCCGCAGGACTTCATAGATGGCTATAACATTCATTATATGCTCATTAGGCACCATTAAGTCCTCAGAGGATTTAGGAAATTCAAGAGGTGGGATATCTTTTTCTTCTAATATTGGAGAACGAGGGCGATGTACTTTCTGTCTTCTTCTACCTGTAAAAAAAATTTGTATAGTTACAACTCAATGTATTATACATAACCTAAGAGCTAAGGATCTTCCAGGTTCCAAGTTATTACACTGAAAACAAATTAGCTTTCTATTTTCTAGTAACTTCAATATTATAAATAAGCAATAATTTATTACTCTAACTTGAAAATAATATTTATTAAAAATCTAAAATCAGAATTTACAGATCCAACTTAGAAATAAAAATTTTAATTAACAAGCAAATGGTGCTATGTAGGCACCTTTTATAGCTCACCATTATCTCCTAGCCCCACTTCCCTCCCTCCTTTCTGGTGCCTTCTCTCTGATATTACTTCCCATATATTTTGTATGCACATAATTGTCTCCCCATTAAACTGTAAACTCCTTGAAAGTGTAGACAGTCTTTTGCTTTCCTTTCTGTTCCCAATTCTGAGCACAATGTTTGGCACATAATAAGTACTTAATAAATGTTTAATGATTCAGTGAATATGATAAAATAAAACTATAATCAAAATTATTTTTAGATGAGAAAATGTAAATTATTTCCTGCACCAAAACAATGTGTCACGAGATAGTCTTCTATGAAAGGATTGATGTTTAATAGATATAATCATTTTCCCATCAATCATAAAGTATGTAGGGGAAAAGTCCTCATTTGATAAAACTTGCTGAGAAAACTGGAAAGCCAGCCCCAAACTGGACTTAGACTATTACACTATTTTCTACAATACTGTCTAAATGGATATGAGATCTTAATATTAAAGATCATATCACAAAAAAAAAAAAAAAAATCAAGAGAAACAGGTCATATACCTCTCACTTCTGTGGGTAAGAAGTATTCTTAACCAACAATAGAGGTAATTACAAAAGATAAAATAGATAACTTTGATTATACAAAACAAAAAAACTTTCTATAGGTAAAATTAAGGTACCTCAGATATAGAGAAAAATGGTTGAATAGGAAAAAAATCTTTTCTATAATACTTCTCTGATAAGGGGTGTGTGTGTGTGTGTGTGTGTGTGTGTGTGTGTGTGTGTGTGTGTGTAAGAGAGAGAGGGAAACATACACATATCCACATATGACTTAATAGCTATTCTCTAATAGATGGGATTTGAACAATTATCAAAAGAAAAAATTTTACGTACTTGTAACTAAATGAAAAAATGTTTTAAGTCACTATTAACAACAGAAATACAAATTAAAACAATTCTGCAAGTTGTTTTACTGCTTACCCTGCAAATTGGCAAAATTAACAAAAAAATGGCACTAACATGTTAGAGGGGTCATATGATTACAGGTACATTAATACATTTGTTGTTAGGGCTGTGAAATACTCCAATCATTTTGAAAAGCAATTTTAAATTATGAAAATAAAATGCCTAAAATGTCCATATTCTTGGAACTAGAGGCTTCATTACTGGGCTTCTAGCTCAAGGAAACTAATAAAAAAAAAGAAAATACCCATGTATACCAAAATATTTATGACAGCACTATTTGTGATAGCAAAGAATTGGAAACATAGCAGTTATTTGGAAATAAAGATTGTAGATTGCTAAGTGAATTGTGGTACATGAATGAAGTTAAGTATTACTTTGTTGTAAGAAATTATGTATATGGATGAATACTGAGAAGCACTTAAAGACCTACATGAACTGATACAGTTAAGTAAATGAACTCCCCTTCCTCACAATAAATACAACAGTATAAATGCAAAGAACAGTCACACTTCAAAAAATGAAAAGTGAATACAACAAAACTATAAAAATAAAGCAAGACTTAAATGAAAGTAGATGAAAGAACATTCCCAGTCCATTTTTTCATGGAGGTGAGAGAACCACAAGTATTGAACATTGCACATGTTTTCAAATTTTTTCAATGTATTGATTAGGTGTTGATTTTTTTTCCCTCCTTTTTTTTTCTTTAAAAAATACTATTTGTTACAGTGGGTAGTTCTTTTAGAGGGTTAAAAAACATATAGTAGGAAAAATTGAAGATTTTATATAATTTTATATATATATACATATATGTATTTATATATATTTATAATTCTACATGTGTGTATACACTTACACATACCACATATAGATGGTTATTTATAAAGTTATCTTACTTTCCTTTTGCTAAAGGTTGGACCAATGTATATAGTTACAATTTTAGAAGAGAAATGGAATGAGATGTTCAAAAGATAAAACTTAAGTAAAGATCAGGTTAAAAAAAAAAAAAAAGCTGCAACTAAAACCTTGGATTAAAAAACAAACAGGCCCCACAAAGAAAATAAATCCTTTATGGTACTATTTAAACACATTTTTCTTCAACAGAAAGAAACTTTCTAATTTCTGAAAAACAAAACTTCTAGAAACTTTAAAATCATTAAATCATACCAGAGCTTTCTCTTCTCTGGGATAAATAATCTTAGTACCTTCAACTTTTCTTTATATAGATCTGATTTTCAAAATCTTTAATCATTTTTGTAGATTTCTTCTCCTAAACTTAAAATTATGACATTTTACATATATCACATAAGGAAATGAATAAATTCATATAGAAATATAACAGCAATTCTTTATTTTTCTTCTACCAACTAAAAAAAAAAAAGTCTTCCTTCCAAATGACAAACATAAACACAAATATTTTCCAAGGAAATCACAGTTCACTTTATAAAGGACAGACTAGTAAAAGGGCTAGTTTTAAAGAACCTTAGTTAGAAAACTGGCTGTGTCACTATGTGACTTTGTCTAAGTGAGACAATTTCCTTATCTATAAAATGAGAAGGTTGGGTCAGAAGGATTTCTTCCATATATAACTAATGATTTTAAGTCAGTATAGGGAAAAAACAAAATACATATTTCTTAGAATCATATATTTACAGCTGAAAAGAAACATTTAGTTTAACTCCTTCATCTGACAGATGAAAAATGGAGGCTCAGGGAAACCATAGGACTCATCGCAAATCATCCAGACAGTAGCTGCTGCAGAGCTTATTAAACCCAGGCCTTCTGACTCTACATCCAGCCTTTTCCCACTGCATCATATTGCCCCATCTCATAAACTAATAATTGTATGTTAGGCCCAATCACAAGAAATCATTCAACTGTATCCTCCTAACCCTTTCTCAATAAATAAAAAAGGAAAACCTTTTTTCTCCTTTGCCTTTTCCCACCTTTACTTAAGATTATTCTTCCTAGCTCTTCTTCAATTGGACATACCCCAAATTCAATCCTCAATCCTATTACTTTTTTTTTTCACTCCTACATTTGTGGCTTCAATGCCTAATATAAAAGAAAAAATGCTGGATTTCTAGTCAAAGGATGTGTATTCAAGTTCTGACTCTCTTTGTGAGCTTTAGATAAATCACTTAATATTCCTGGAGTTTCCTGAACAATAAAAATAAAAGGTTATTCTGGATCATCTCTAAGATACTTGATACTATGCAGAATAACTCCCATGTTTTTACCTCTCTCCTCAGCAGTTCATCCTCTCCAACTGCCCCCTAGGCATTTCCATGTGAATATCCTGCCATGATCTTTTTTCCCCAAACTCTTTTCTTCTTCATTTCTGTCAAAGATGCTATTATCTTTCCAATCATGTAACTCAATAATCATATACTTCATATATATGTATATGAATACATATATATACTTTTTATCTACCATATATAATGCAAAGAACTACAGATACAATGATAAAATAAGGTAGATTCTGCCCTTAAATAGCATATATTCTACTGGAATTGAATTCCAGACCCCAATTCTAGCAAATCATTTTCAAAACTATATTTTTATATGCCAAGTCTCTTAAATTCAAAAAGTAGTATAGTGCTTGATAAACCAAAAGATTTAACAATTTTTTTTTTTTGTAAAGAGAAGACTTGCAAAAATGGCAAAGTAAGAAGCACTACAAGCTCTCCTCTACAACTATCCAACAAAACAGTAACACCAAACAAAACAGCAAATGGGAAATCCAAGAAAAAACTAGTCAGTCATTTTTCCAGGGCAGGTCAATCTATAGAAATAGCTACAGACAGTCCAGCAGAGAGCCCCCTAGCTATGTAGGGACTGGCTTCCATCTGCAATTATATTTAACAACAAGATGGGGAGAAATGGGTACTAATTCTATGTAGTGTCCAGGTAGGTAGAACAAGTGCCATCCAACAGCTGTGCTAGTTAACTCCTAGGGCTGAGTGTTAGATACAACAAGGAATGAGAAGGAAAAGTGTGGCTAGGAATAACGATTAGGAGTTCCAATTTGGACTGAGGCAGAGTACTAGAAAAAGAGAAGGAACAAAAACTGGCAGCTGTGGCACTAACTTCAAAGTAAGATCCCCAATCCAACTTATAGCTTTTGAACAGAGGAAATCAATTGAGTTTTGCCATAGGTAGGAGATAGTTCTAAGGAATAGTCTCCAAACATGTTGCTCTAAACCTATAGAGCTTTCTGTTAGCTCAAGGCATCTACTTGAACTCCAAAATACACAAGTTGTGTCACAAGATCCAAACCAGGACAAGGAATTTACAAAGTTCAGAGAAAAAGATCAGTCTAGAACAGATACCATTAATGTGCACTGAAAGTTTTGAGTTCCCCAATTTAAGATATCTCTGAGATGCTTGAAGATCACAATACTCCAAATCAGATTCAACCAAAGCTCTCCAACATCCTCTCCAATGCATTAAATGCACTAAGTCTGGACCAAGACCCAATCTGGAAAATAAGGCTGGAAGAATAAGGGAAGAAAGGAGGGGAGGGAGGAAGGAAGGAGTATAATAGTGACAGAGTCACCCAAGATACAAATGCAAATGAAGAGAATGATTCCAAAATATGTGCAAGTGACATCTCAAAGAAAGATGCTACTTGGATTTTTAAAAAGTTCAAGTGTAAGTCATTCAAAGGATAAAGCAAGAATTGGGGATGGGGGTGGAAAAAATGAGCTAACAATGACTTTATAAACAAAATGAAAGCACTACAGAAAAGTACTGGAAAAGGAGAGAGCACTGGAGGAAAAAAAAAAAAAGGAAAAGAAACAAAAGCTATGGGAGGAAAAACTGGAAAGAGAATTAACGTGGCACAAGAGCTATAAAATCTTTCCCAAGCAAGAGATTTCTTGGAAATGAGATTGGAGGGGCAGTTAGATGGTGCAGTGTAAAGAGCACTGGCCCTTTAATCAGGAGGATTCAAATCTGAATTCAGACATTAATACTCTCTAAGCTATATTGCCCTAGGCAACTTACTAAATCCCAACTGCTACACACACACACACACACACACACACACACACACACACAAACACACGTGCACACGCAAAATGATAATGGACCAAAGAGAAGTTAATGATTCCAAAAGACAATAACAAATATTAAAACAAAGTCAAGGCAACAAATATGAAGTACTTCATATTAAAAAAAAATTGATTTGGAAAACATCAAAGACAGATTATTTAACAATTTGTGGATGTTAACCTGATAACTGAATAAACTAACCATCTTATTTAAAGAAGTCAGAAATAACACTGTCTATCTTTAAGAACCAGAGGGAAAAACAGAAATAGAAAGAATCCACCGAACACTTAGTGAAAGAAATAAAATTAAAGACTCTCAGAAATACTAGAGTCAAAATCCAGAGTTTTCAGGTCAAAGAAAAAATACTACAAGAAATTTGAAAGAAGAATTCAAGTATCAAGGAATCAAGATCATACATGATTTTTAAAACTACACAAATCTATTACAAGAAGAAAACAAAATGAAAATAGAAGAGTTTACTATTCACTTTCTAAAAGAAACTCCAAAATAGAGTTTGGGCAATGATCTTCTAAAAGGCAAGGGATATAGCCCCATCATCTGAAAGTAATGTAATCTATGACAATTGAGTATAATCTTTAAATGGGGAAAAATGTATTTTTAATGAAATAGAACATTTCCAAACATTCTTGATGAGCTGATCAATGCTGCATAGAAACTTTGAAATCAAGCAGAAGAGACTATACTAAGATGAAGTGTTTACTTTCTAAGAAAGGGAAATAAGTTTTCCCTTAGAACTTAATGTCATAATAAGAGGGGACTTGAATGGTTTTGCTGTTTTAATGATCTTAAGAAAGAAAAGGATAGGAAAAAGAAATCTATTAGGGAAAGTAAAGATGAGGCAAATTTATTTTCTCATATAATACCACTTTCAAAAGTAGAAGACTATACTATGAATATGGAAAAGATAAGGAGAGTGGGCATCACTTAAATGTCACTTTCATTTGGACTGGTCAGCGGAAAGCAGAATAGATTAAATGCTTATTGAAAAAAAATATATATTCAACTCACCAAGGTAACAGAAGAGAAGAAAGAAAAGGAGAATAAAAAGAAGAATTTCTCTCCTCTCAAGGAGGAATTAATCGTAAACAAGACAAATTCTTATGGAAGGTAGATCAGAAAGAAAAGTTTAAGGGGAAAAAAAAGTCAAGAACATAAGACGATGGGTAGTATATGGGGCTAAAGAGAGCAGGGAAGAGAAAGTAGATTGCTTCAAGAACAGTGCACACTTTTTTCAACACCACTGCAAAAAGTAAGGGAAAGCAAAGAGGAAAAAATAGGATGAAAGGAAATAGACAATAATTATAACTGTAATTGTGAATAAGATAAACTCACTCAAAATGGTAGGATAACAGCATATTTTGAATATATTTTCAAGAAATATACTTGAAAAAAAAAAGAAATATACTTGACATATAAAGATTTATGTAAAGATAAAATAAGGGGCTGTATAAAATCGATTATGCTTCATGTAAACAGAAAAAAGCAGAAATAATAATCATGATTTCAGACAAGGCAATAACAAAAAATCATTAAAAGAAATGAATATGGAAACTATATTATGATGAAAGGTATCATAAATAATGAATTAATAGACATAATGTGTATGTGTATTTGTATATATGTTAACTAAATGCCATGTCATCTAAACATTAAAAATGAGTCACATGGAGAATTAGGAAGAAAAACCATATTGGTGAAGGACCTCAATGTGCCCCTTTCAGAACGAGACAAAAATAAGTAAACAAGTTAAGAACATGTAAAGAATTTCTGAAAACTCAGACATGGTGGGTTTTCTGGCAATACTGAGTAGAAATAGAATGGAATACACACACACACACACACACACACACACACACACACACACACTCTCTTTTCTTATTTGTGCACAGCACTTTAAAAAAAGATATCTATTCTTACAAGTATATGCAAAAATATTAACTCCATCTTTTGCTATCTTCAATGCAATAAAAATTATATTCAAAAATGGGCCACTGAGGATAGGATTAAAAATTATGTAAAAACCAAATAACATCCTAAAAAATGTTTGGGTCAAAGAACAAATCATAGAAACAATAAATAGTTTCATCAAAGATAATGACAACAATGAGAAAACATACCAAAATTTTTGGGATGCAGCCAAAGCAGTCCTTAGCGGAAAATTCATATCTCTAAACACTTTCATCAATAAAAGAGAGAAAGAACAGATCAATGAATTGGGCATCCAACTAAAATATCAACAATTGTTTAAAAACCGAATCAACACTAAAATAGAAATTCTGAAAATCAAAAGAGATTAATAAAATTGACAGTTAAGACAACTAGGAGCTGTTTTGTTTTTTGTTTTTTTAGAGGGAAAAAGAATTATTAGCTAATTTGCTTAAATAAAGAGTAAGATCAAATTACCAGTATAAAACCTTTTTTAAAAATTACATAAAGAATCAAAGGAAATTAATACAACTATCCAAAGTACATGCCAACAAAACTGTCAACTTAAACGAAATGGATATTTAGAAAATTAGCATATGCCCAGATTAATAGAAGAAATAGAGAATTGAAACAACTCAATCTTGGACCAAAAAAAAAAAAAAAAATTGGACAAACTATGAATTAACTATCAAAAGAAAAATATCCCAGGATCAAAGGAATATAAAAGCAAATTCTATTAAATATTCCTAGAATTTTTATTTCTAATTTACATTAACTTTACAATAACAAGAAAGGGGATCCAAATATACCTCTTCTATTTTATAAACACCTAAACCAAAAGGAGTCAAAATAGAGAAAGAAAGCTATCCCTAATGAACAATAATTAAAATTATTAAATATTAGCAAAGAAATGACAATAACATATCACAAAGATCAAACACTATGATCAGAATGGATTTATACCAGAAATGCAAGATTAGTCCAATGTTCAACAACTATAAATATACTAAACTATATCAATAATAATAATAAATTGTATCTACAGATATAGAAAGTTTTTAACAAATTACATCATTGATTTCTGTTTAAAAACAATGGAAAACATAAGAATATATAGATCTTTTCTTCATAAAGTAAATAGCATCTATCTGAAACCAAGAATCAGCAATACATGCAATAAAGATAAATCAGAAACTATCCAGTAAAATCAAGGGTAAAACAAGAGTGTCTATTATTACCACTTCTATATGATAGTAATGCTGGCTGGATATCTAAGAAAAAATAAATAAATGCAAAAAAAGAAAATTACATTGCTTTCTGGAGACAATACGATTTGGAGAACAAAAAACAAAAAAATAAATAAATAAATAATAAAAAATAAAAAAGACTAAAAGGAATAACCAGCAAAACTGAAAACACAAAATATATCCACATAAATCCTTAGCATTTCTTTACATTATTAACAAGTTCCAGCAAGGAAAAAACAAAAAGGAAAATTATATTTAAAATAAACATAGCATTCTATCAAAATATATAGGAATTCAAAAAATTCATCTACCAGTCATCCTGAAGAAGAAAAACTGTACCTCATGTATCTGGCAGGCCCAGAAAGAACTCAAGACTTAAGTCTACCTCTTCAGATTACACCCTCCAAACACCAAATCCTCTCCCTTTAACTAGCCCTTGAGTTCTCCCAAGAACATTAGGGTCACCTGAATCAGGCAAACCCAAGGCTGAACAGAGATCCAGAACCAGACTACAACACCAACTAGAGCTGTCAGCCAGAGATCAACTTTCCACCACCTCCAGCAACCTCCCAAGAAAGGAATAATAATCTCAAATCCAGTCTAGTACTCTGCAAAATATTTTGAAGATTGTGAGCTTCTGTTCCCATCTATCACCTCCTATGATTCTTTCTGCTTCTTCTGCTAATATTCCTATATCCTATAAGAATGTCTCAGAAATTATTTAGGAGAAATTATCTTCTGCTCCCTTTTCCATAATCTCTCATACCCATGCCCCTCAATCCAACCTCCCTCATACAACTCTACCCAATCTTCCACTGTGCCCTCTTGAATTCCTATTCCATAGAAGACAAACTATTCTTCATCCTGGATCTCTTTCAAACTATTAATCTACTTGTCCTCCATGTATATAGTGCAACTCTTCACTGATGGTGTCACATCCCTTTCTATTCTCTCCAGCATAGGTTAATTTTCTCTCACACTCCCAACACCTGGTCCTAAAAGGGGAACTGGAATACTTCTTGTTCTCAATTCTCATTTCCAGATTTTCCTTTGGCCTTCTTCACTTGGTAATATTTCTTCTTTTGAAGTACACATAATTAAAATATTTCAACCAATACAAATAGATAATATAGATAATATCATTTCAATTCCCAGGTCATTCTTACAGCTTTAATTAATTCAGCATCTGTTTTACTATATTCTTCCCAATTACTATACCTATATTAGGAGAATGTAATATTTATTTAAATGCTCACTTAACTGCCCTAAATCTCTCATTTTATTAACTTGCTTAAATTCTAAGAATTACTTCTTCATTCCAGCTCAATCACAAATAGAGATAATCATAAATTCTTGCAATTTTCTGATCCCCTAAATGAGTCAGCTAAGTGACCCAAAAAATAAAAATAAACTACTAGATCTAGAGACCAGATGATATGAATTTAAAACCAGCCTCAAACATCTTCCTGCTGTGTCCTTGGACAGTTTACTTAATTTATTTGCTTCAGTTTCCTCATCTGTAAAATGGAGATAATAACAACACTTATTTCCCAGCATTGTTGTAAGGATTAAAAGAGATAATAATTGTAAAGTGATTCATTAGCAGAGTGTCTGGCAAATATTAAGAACTATATAAGTGTTAGCTATTATTATTATGATTAATTAGAAACTCTTAATTTCCTCAGCTGATCATAGTCTCTCCTTTCACTTCACCTCTCCCAATTATTCATTTTTCTTAAATCTGTATTTGCCATCAAATGGCCAATCCCTCCACCCTCATTAAGTTCTTAGGCCATCCCTCCTGCTCTCATTTCATTTTCTTCCTACCTCTGCCTAACTTTTCCACTCTTACCTGACTGCTGTTCTCTCCCCAACCTCCGATACTTGTTAATCCTAGATTTGTTCCTCCATGAACTTCATCTGCTAAGTGTGACCAACACAACTAGAAGAAATTCTATTCTATATATTTTCATATATCTTCATTTTATCCAGTCTCACCTAAGTCCTCACTGCTACAAAGCATCTTTTAATTCTCCCTCACCTTGCTACTCCAAACCACACTATTTTGCCATAAAAACAACAAGAGGGATGGTTTCAGTAAAATCTCAGAAAATTCATATGAACTGATACAAAGTGAAGTGAGCAAAACCAGAAAAACAATGTACAAAGTAATTACGATATTGTAATGATGATTAACTGTTAGGTTCTTACTAAGTGTTAATGATAAAATGAGATATTAGGTTTTTACTAAGTGCTAAGTCTGTACGGGCCTTTAAGGGGAGTTTTACCCCTTTGAACTTCTGGGGAGGAGCTTACATGTTTAAGAGAAGCAAGTTCATTGGTTGAAGTATTTCATCCACAAGCCCCTGAGTTATTCCACTCCATTCTCTGGGAGGATAAAAGAAGAAGTTAAGAGTCTGAAAAGTCAGTTCTGTATTGGATCAAGGAAAAGACGTCCCGTGTATTCGCAAGTATAGAGGATAGTGAAAAAGATTCACGGAGAAAAGAAACCTCCTCCCAGAGAAGGATTACAACTGAGAGACAATCAGAACTTTACAATTTGGCACTCAACGTGGGGCAAGGACTTTTGCTTATCCTGACAAGGACTTATTCTGAGCCCTTCAGTGGAGCTAGACCCGGACTTTGTATTTTGGCACCCGAACAGGGACTTGAACCCTGGACCCTCAGATATCTCAGATATGGACCCTAATATCTCATTATCTCATTAGCACTTAGTAAGAACCTAACAATTAATTATAAAAGACTTAGCTACTTTTACCAATGCAATGAATTATTTGCAATTCCAAAGGACTTATGATGAAAAATCCTATCCACCTTCGGAGAGAGAATTAATATACTCTAAGTGCAGAATGAAGCATGTTGTTTTTCACTTTCTTTTTGGCAATATGGCTAATACAGAAATGTTTTCCCTAGACATCTTCAGGTACAAAGAGAAAGCATTTATTTAATCCCTGCAGGGAGAGGCCCAGGCACACCTGGGAGCCATTCCAGCTCCTGCCATGTGCTCCTGAACTTGGCCAGCTTCTGGCTGTCGAGGACTTAAAAGCAAAAGACCAGAGCCTTCTCATTGGATAGGCTAAAAGGATGTAACCATCCTTGACCAATGGTTACAAACACATTGTCTGCCTCCCACAGGTCACATAACTTTCTGCAACTTCAAGGTCTGGGAACAGGCATCATGTGAAACCTAAGGCTCAATCAGGTATAGGGATCATGTGATTTAGGCCTACTCTCATGAACTTGAGAAAACTTCATTCAATCAGTTCCATTCAGCAACATACTGTCTGTCCTCTCAATGGGTGTAGGCTAGGAAGAAGAGAATTTGAAACTCTAAATTTTAAAAATGTTAAAAAAAATTTTTTTTAAAGCTGCTCCAAACTCTCTTCCCTCCTTTAAGCCTCTCACATCCAGTTTTCTACCTCTCAGCTAAGGAATTTGTTTTGTTTTGTTTAATATGTAGGAAAAGTGAACCCATTCAACATATTCTCTCTCTTCTCCAGTTCATCTCAAAACCTCTTGGAATCATCTCCCACTTTGCTCTTTCCCCTGGTCTCTGACAACAAAGAATTACCAAGGCCAACTGGCATCCCCTACATGTGCATATGATCTCATCCCCTCCTATCTTCTCCAGTAAACTGTATCTTCAATCATCTCCTCCCATTACACTCTTCCTATCAACTGTTCATTCTCTACAGCCTCTCAATATGCATGTTTCTCTCATCCTTAAAAAACAAACAAACAAAAAAACAACTTTACTAGGTCCTACAATTCTGCATTCATATTCTTTCTCAAACTGCTTAAAAAAAAAAAAAAAAAAAAAAAAAACTTTCTTTTTTCTAAGCCTCCACTTCCTTTCCTTTCACTCACTTCTCAAAACTTGGAGTCCGGCTTTTCACCTCATCATTCAACTGAAACTATTTTCTCCAAAGTTGCTAATTACTTCTTGGATTCAAAATCTGAAGGTCTTTTTTTCATTCCTAATCCTCATCAATCTATCTGTAACCTTCCCCTCCAAGATAATAGGTCTTCAACAGGTGTTTTTTTTGGTTTGGTTTCGCTGCAGAGGCAATTGGGGGTAAGTGACTTGCCCAGGGTCACAAAGCTAGGAAGTGTTAAGTGAATGAGACCAAATTTGAACTCAGGTCCTCCTAACTTCAGAATTGGTGCCTTCATCAGGTTTTTATGATGCCACCCTATATAGGTTCTTCTACCTGACTGCTCTTTTTTAATTTATTTTGCTGGCTCTCACTATCATGGTACAAAACTTTGTGCATTCCCTAAGATTCTGTACAATCATGTAACCTCATCAACTCCCATAGATCTATTTATTGCTTTTAAGCTAATGATTCCAGAAGCCCCAAAGCTTCTAGTCCTGTATAACCAAATGTTTATTGTACATTTCAAACTACATGCCTTGAGACATATTAAACAAAACATGTCTGAAACTGAACTCATTACTTCTCTTCCTAAAACCTTCCCTCTTCCAAACTTCCCTATTTCTAACTATGGCATCACTATCCTTCCACATTTACAACAAACTTTGACATTATTCTGGACTGTTCACTCTTCCACAACCCACTTTTTCAAACAATGCCAAATCCTGCTATATTTATGGCATCTCAAACTCACTCTCCTTTCTCTCCACTAACACAGTTACAACCTTAGTTCAAGCTCCCATTACCTTTCATCCTCTTAACTAGTCACTCTACCTCAAATCTTTTCCCATTTCAGTCAGCACTAAACATTGGTATCAAGCTAATTTTCCTTAAATACAAATATGACCATGTGACTTTACCAAATTATCAACTCACAAGCTTCCCATTACCTCTAGGATGAAATATAAACTCATGTTTAGCTTTTAAAGCCCTATGCAAACTCCCTCCAACTTATCTTTCTATATTCAGTGGGCATTATGATCCTTCCCACATTGAAATCTAACTGGCCTTTTCTTTGTTCCTAACTCATGATACATCACCTCCTGGTTCTTTGTATTTGTACTGGCAGTCACCCAAGTCTCAACTGCACTCCCTCTCTACGCTCCACCTCAGAGACTTTTTTTCTTTCTTTAATACTGTTTTAAGAAGCTTTTTACTGATCCTCCCCCTCCCCTTACCCTGCTCCAATAGCTAGTTATAGGTGTGCTATATGCATTTTTATGTTTATTTATTATGTATCTCATTAGAATGTTAGTTTATGATTAGTGGAGACTATTTCATTCTTTGAACATGTATCCAGAGTCAAAGACAATGCCTAGTATATAGTAGGTGTTTAATAAATACATGTCATTTGAGACTGACTGAAGACATGAACCAGAGCCATATGAATACACCTATAAAACACTTTTTCTAGAAACAGACTCAAGTAAATGGAGAAATAGTAATTGCTCACAGATAGGATGTTCATACATAATAAAAAAGTCAATATTATATATTTTTAATCTATTCACTGAGAGTCATACCAATAAACTATCAAAGGATTTCTGTAACTAGAAAAAATAGTAATAAAGTTTACGTGGAAGAAGGTCAAGAATCTCAAGGGGACACAATACAAAGTGGACAAGGAGGAGACCTATTAGAACTAGATGTCAAATTGTATTACATAGCAGTAATTATTAAAACAATTAAAAATTAGTAAGTTGATAAGAAAACAAAATGGGTTCACTAAACAAAGAGACTCAAGTGAACCTAGCAGTCGAATAGTTAATGCACTCAAAAGACTCCAGATACTTAATAAAGTATTCACTATTCAACAAAAATTGAATAGCAGTTTGGGTGAAATCATGTATAATCCAACATCTCATATCACATAGCAAGATAAGCACTAAATAATGATACAAATCTTAAATGGTTACATAATAATGAAGAGGAGCAAAGACATTACCTTTTAAAATGATGGATACAGAAAGAATTCATGGCCAAACAAAAGGTTGAGGGCATTACAGAAAATAAAAAGGACAACTTTGATTACATAAAATTCATACAACTAAACTTAGGAAACAATTTACCTAGGAAGAAAATCCGAGACAAATTTCTTTGATAAAGGTCTCACATCCAGGAGAAAAAAAGCGAATTCAAACTTATCAAAACAAGAGTCATCCTCCAATAGACAAAGAATATAAACAACTAGTTTTCAAAGGAAGAAATCCACACTACCAACAATGAGAAGAAAATATTCCAGAATACTAATAATCAAAAAAAATATATAAATGAAAGCAATTGTGAAATTCTACCTCATGCCTATAACATAAGCAAAGATGACAAAAATGAAATGACAATTGCTGAAAGCTGTGAAGAAATCTGACAAAATAATACAAGGTTGAAGATGATGTGAATTGGTCCAAGTTTTCTAGAAAACAATTTGGAGTCATGCCCAAAAAGTCAGAGAACAAAATCACTATGGATTTGTGCTCAAAAAGATCAAGAAGAGAAGAAAGGGACCTATGGGTACAAAAAATGTTTATGGGAGCTTTTTTTTTTTTTTTTTTTGAGGCAAAAGTCTGAAAATTAAGATAGTAGGTATATTTGGAATTACCCATACAATTTACCCGTCAATGGCTAAATAAACTATCTATGTTATATGAATAGAATGGAATATAACTGCAATGTAAAAAATGATGTCAAAAAAAAGAGGAGGAAGAGGTAGAGGAGGAAGAAAATTAAGCATCTTTTTTTTAAAAATGCACAGAAAAAAGGAAAGTCAGAAAAAAAGACAATTAGGGCATATAAAACATTTGCATATTTAATTTAAAATCTGGAGTTTTACATATAATCTTCTGTTATAATGTAGAAAAATTAAAATGCTAATTTTGTTTAATATTTCTTAAATTCAAGATCTTTCTCTGTTATGGGCCAGAATTCTGAAACAAGGATTTTTACAAGATATTAAGTCAGTAGAATTGATGAAACAATGGTTATCTAGTTTAGCCTGGTGCTTAACAGTTTTCTAGTTCAGTACATGTGCTAAGTACTTAATATATAGTTCCACAAGATTCACACCTATGATAATGGAGTATATAATAGCCAGCAAGGACTAGATGCGATTCATTCCACCTTCAGTCAAGCTCCTGGTGGCTTTCCTGGAGGACTGAGAGGCTTGGAGATAGAGCCAGAGAAGACAAGCCCACTGGAGGCGGGAGCTCAACCTCTTGAACACAAGGAGAGAGAGATTCATTTCCATCTTCATTAGCCTCGTAGTGACTGGCCTGATCTCCTGCATTTTCTCCACTGCAACCAAGTCCCCTCTGAAGGCCATAAGAAAGCTAGCTGAGCACCACTTCTAATATCCAAAGGAGACAAAGACTTTTGGACTTTAACAGCTGGTTATTTTTGTGATTACTCTACTGAAACAAAGGCTGCTCCCAGGACCTCCAGAAAACCAAACAAGAACATTACATTTCTCCATACTGCTTACATCCATCATTTTCCTTTCTATCATTAATGTGACTTTCATTCAAGCCCTTATTGCCTCATTACTATAAATTCTAAATGTTAGTGACATGTCAATCTTCAATATTTTTCTCTCTCTTATCCCTTCATCCATAGTCATTTTCCATGGGTTCCCCAATGTAAACTAGACAAATTCCGAGCTTCTAATATCCAAAGCTCTTCTATAATCTAGCCCCAGTTTCATCTGGCAGCTTTTATATTGCCTTATAAATGTACCCATGTCTTAAGTTACAGTTTTCACAAACCCCTCATTTGACTGGTCCATGCCCATTAGCAATCCTTTTATATTTCTCCTCCCCTCCATAGCAACTATATGATTTAAGGGACAGAGTGGCATGGAGTCAGAAAATTGAGTTCAAATCTAGCCCTAGACACTGACAAGCTGTGTTTGGGCAAGTCACTTAACCTCTTGTCAAATTTCAACTATAAAATGGGGGTAATAATAGCACTCCACCTCCTAGGACTGTGGTGAAGACAATAGGATAGATGTTATTTGTAAAGCACTTAGCTAGTACATTGCCTGCGACTTTCCTCCTTCCCTTCCTTTTTTCTTTTCTGCCTGGCTAAAATCCATGAGATCATTTACAACAGGTGCCACCACTTTCTTTTCTCTTCAGATTGCTTTCTCCAAAGTTAGCAATAACCTTTAAATTGCAAATCTAACAGCAACTCTTCAATCCACATTCTCCTTGACCACTCAATAGCCTTTCATAATGCTAATACCTTTTTCTCCTTAGGACTACTCTCTCTATCTTCAAAATACTGATGCATCTTGGTTCTCTCCCTATCTATCTATTCTTAAGGTTTTTCTTCTTTGGAGTTTTGTTTTTTTCTGGATTTCCATTCAAATCTCACTCACTAACCTTGGGTGTTCTCCAGAGGTTCTGCACTGAATCCTCTTCTCTTGGTAATGTTAGGCCCCATGGATTAAAATACCTTTTCCCCAACTTCCCCTTTTCTTAAACTTCCCTATTACTATTATCAATTTGATTTTCTAAAACTGTTAAGCAAAAAATATCACAAGTCCATAAGACACTGGGTTGCAACTAGATTTATCACAAGAGAAATGAATATACATGTGGAATTCAAACCAAAGATTACATATTTATGAAATTAACAAAGAAAAAAGAAACAGATATCTCCACCTAAATGGGAGTAAAAAGGGAGGCGAAATCATTAATAAGTAAGATGGCAAAAACAGTATTCTTTTCTACTGAGAACTGCCAGACTAAGATATGATGGTCTGCTTATCTATAAAGGTACCAGCTGCAAAAATAGTTTCCCAGTCCAGTGAAGACTGGTGCTTCTCTTGACTTCCAAGTACACATAGGTAGTCCAGGTATATCAGCTAGGGGTAGGGGGTGGGGAAGGGGTTGTTCATTTTGGACAGGTTCACTGCATATTCCAGGTCCAGTGTAGTGTTTCTGGAAAATATAGCAACTCAAAAAAGACTAGTTTTGGGGACCCCTTATAAAAGCACAGTCCTGACCATGTCAATCTCCTACATTCTATAAAATCCAATGCTCCCTAACACTTCCAAACTCAAATATAAAAAAAAAGTATTTAAAAAGTTTTTAAAAAGTCTTTTATAACCTGGCTCATCCCTACCTTTTCAGTCTTCTTACAATTTACAATTTCATTTCCAGAAGACTGATGATGAAACATGCTAACCATCTACTGTCTTAGCAGTGATGGACAAGGAACAAAATGAAACATATTTTTATACGTGGTCAGTGTAAGATTTTGTTTCTGACTGACCATGCAAATTTGTTACAAGAGTTTGGAACAAATATTCCCTTCAATTGCAGATAGGGGAGAGTTGAAGGGATAAGTTAGTAAATAAATAAAAAGAATGAAAGTTAAAAAAAAAAAAAAAGGTCCTTGATATTTCTTAAAGATATAGAAAAGAATAAGTGGAAGACCAAAAAGAGTCAAAAACAAGTAAGCTTTGAAAGTTGGGTGTTGAATTATAATAAAGAAAAAAATTGCATAAGAGAAATCCACAAGTTTTTGGCAATTTTCCTTTTATTCATCTAGACACATACACACATATTACCTACTTATAAAAACTGAAATACCCATTTTATTTGGTGTTTGCAAAGTTCAGGAGAAAAAAAAATTTTTTTAAAGCAACTCCTATCTCCAAGGGGATAAGGAAAGGAACTGAGTGTCGATCAAATATTGGATATTTTTTAATACAACTCCCACATTAAAAGGTTCTGATTTTCAGTGGTGTTTTAAATCAGTTAATAAAATGAGTTTTACAGCAATTCATTCCAAGTGGCCTGGATTTCAGCAACAATGATTATGTAATATATGTTCAAATAAGATCAAATTTGAGTTAGTATGTGCTGAATCTCAAGGTGGGCGAGATCTGCCACCATAACTGTGATTTGGCATAGATTTATAACATGAATGAGCTATTATTGTTCTGTTTACTGTATCTGAATGTTTGAAGGTTTAACTTAAAAGTTAAAAATCTCCCTTTGAAAATTAAAAGTACCATAACATATATTTCTCAATATCATTCATTTTGGTAAATACAATTTAAAAAAAAAAAAAAGCTAAAACAAGCAACTTTTTAAAAAAATTCAAAATTTCCAGCATTTAAAATCTCCTTAATTTTTTCTTTAATTCTTAAGTGAAATATCCCTTTCAGATACATAAGTACACAAATAGTTTAGAGAAGAAATATGAAACAAAGTAAAAAAAAAAAAAAAAAAAAAAAAAGGCAACAACAAACCACCAAATCTAAAAACCATGATACACTTTTATCAATGGGAATTTGCACAGTTACTGATGTTAAAACCTGTTTACTTTGTATGATTGCTAATGAAATGACATCATACAAATGTACATGAAGAGCACAGACAAGAATTTTTCTAAAGAGAATTATAAACTTTAAACAAGCAAAAAGGCAACTTAAAAATGTGACATAAAAATGACTAATTGGTTGCAATAAAAGGTTGCTTATAGGAAATTCTAAATTAAAAAGCCTCATTGGACCCAAAAAACATTGGTACTATCTGTAGATATCAATATCACTGACATAAAGTGATGAATCATTTGCAAGGCAAATTTCAATGGTTCTACTTTTAGTAATATCAGTAGTAAAATTGACTATATGGCTAAAAATCTCTGATCAATTAAATGAGATACTAAAATTTTCCTATTTTCTGCTGCAAGTAGTTGAAGAAATTCATTTGATTTTCTGTGATCCATGTTGTTGGGAAAGATATTTATTTTGCAATTATTAATGGTCACATATCAAGAGAAACTGTTAATATAATAATAATTTTAACATAGTACAATAATATGAGAAAACTGAATTATATTGTATTAAGCTCCACAATGACAGAGCTTGATATCAATCAAAATGACAAAAATGTCAGGACAAAATGAAACTCCACAAGGACTGGTTTAAAATATGACCCTTGGGGAGATCTATGTATTCTTTCAACATTTATAGAAATGTTTTGTATAACTTCACATGTGATTTCTTAATTGCGAGTAGGAATAGGGGAGAAAACCTAGAACTCAAAAATTTTAAAAAACAATGTAAAAGAAAAAAATCTTGTTTTTCAAGTAACTGAATTATTAACTATTGATGCTAATAATTATATATTAAATAAATATTCAGATTAATTATGATTTAAATTAAAACATTCAATAAATATTAAGTATTAAATAAATTTTAAAAATTTTAAACGGTACTATTTCTTAAGAGTTGAATTTTGTGGCTTTACAGTACAAATTACAAATTCACTTCTTAAATTGTTTTTGCTTTTATCTTAAAATTTCATATTGTATGACTTTTGTTAATTGTATTTCATACTACTATTCTATTATAAGAGGTAATTTCATCGTGTGATCTGCTTTCTAAGTTATGCACTGTTGAAACAAATATTTGGGGATCAAATAGCTTACTCTTCTAGGAAATAAAATCAATATTAATTAAAAAAAAAAAAACCTTTCCTGCAGTTTGGATATACCTTCACACAATTTGGACATAATGTATACTTTGCAATCACTTATAACGAGAGATACCAGCAACTTATCAAAATTTGAGTGTCAAATTTATAAAAAACAATAAAAGATGGGTTCTTAAAAACATTTTTTCTGAGGAGAGGTCCATTAGTTTGTTAAAGTTTAAGAATCCCTATGTTAAAAGGAAAGTTCTTTGCAAAATTGTGTAACAATTGATAAAAATTGATAAAATAATATTTTAACATCTTTCCTAATTTTAAAAATACATTACTTACAAATGAAATACAAGAAAATAAAGGTCTAATTGCTTCACTGAGCTACAGAAGCAATATGTGTTTAGCTTTTAAGACCTAAATAATTCTAAGTATAAGTATGGAGATTATCTGCCATGGACAAATATGATTGATACATATATAGTCTAACTTCATTTCAAAGTTATTGTCTTGGATAGAATGTTAATACAATATTTGACTGCAAAAACTTGATTATTACTTGGCTACAGATAATACAAGAGTTTTCTGGTTTGTCTAAAAAACCACATTTTACTATTATTAGCAAATTTTTATTTCTATGAAATGGATTTTTACTGCTCCCCATTAGTAATTTTAAAAACATTCACTGGACTTGGAACTCTTCTCAACAGTACAGTAATTCAAGGCAATTCCCATAGACTTGAGATGGAAAATGCCAATCACATCCAGAGAGAGAACTAAGTGCAAAGAACTAAATGTATGTACATTGAATTATTTTCACCCTTTTGTCTTTTTCTTTCTTATGGTTTTATTTCCTTTTGATCAGATTTTCTTGCACAAAATAAATATGGAAATATATTTTAAAGGACTGCACATATTTAATCTTTAACATATTGCTTGCATTCTTAGGGAGAAAAATTTAAAATACAAAATTTTACAAAAATTAATGTTTAAAACTCTTTACATGTATTTGGAAAAATAAAATACTATTTAAAAAAAAAAGAATCACAAGTCAATGACATCATTCTTTGAGAAAATGCACTTAAATAGCCCACCCATAACATTAACAATATTGATTCTTATAAAAAAAAGATATCCAAGTCTGCTTGTTTCTCCACATATATCACCTATTAACAATGTCCTTGATTAGTATGTAGATGACTCTCAGTCAATAAAACTTATAAAGAGCCTACTGAAGAATTGCACATATTTAACATTTATTGGATTACTTGCCTTCTAGAGGAGGGAGTGGAGAGGAGGGAAAAAATTTGGAACATAAGGTTCTGCAAGGATGAATGTTGAAAATTATCCACACATATGTTTTGAAAAGAAAAGTTTTAATTTAAAAAAAAAATTGCCATATGCCAGGACTGGTGCTAATCCCCCCAAAAAAGGGGGAAAAAAAAAGGCCTCAAAGAGTTCACAAACTAATGACAACAAGCAAATACAACAAGATATATAAAGAACAAATAAAAATAATTAAGAAAAGGAAAACAACAGAATTAAAAAACATTGTAGCCTTCCTGTAGAAAGATGGGATTTCACTTGAAAGGAAGTCTCTCTCATATACTGTACACAGTAGGCATAGATTAGTTGGAAGTAATGGATAGCTGGTTTTTTTTTTAAATGTTTTCCTAGTATTCCTAGGGAATACTGAGATTCCCTTTCCTCCTCTGTTTTTGGCATCTAACCCTTACTCAGATACCTCTGAAGGAGAATAGATAAACAACATTCATTAAGAAGATGCATGATAGAAAGAGATGATTTGGAGAGGCAATGGATGACAAGTGTAAAGTCGGAGTCCATTCTTCTGGTATCCAGATGTCAGAAAAAAGCAAGGAAGGCCTCCAGAATAACATGTTAGGTGGACCTCCTGTAGTGAATTTAAGAGAAGACATGAATAGACAAGATCCATACAAGTACAACACAGCAATGGGTTATAATGAACAATACTGAAGGGAACTTCCAATATAATGAGACCACAAATCCATTTGACTATCAACATAAAAACACTAATTTATGAATAGATGTGAGCAAAACACATCATTTTTTGTTGATATACTCAAGATTAATTTGTTACAAAAACTATAATAAACATCACACCTAAGAAGAGCAATGGAAAGTTTTCTGGTTTGGAGTTAGGAAGACCTGAATTAAATCTTGCCTCAGACACAGTGGGAAAAGTCACTCAACCATTCTCAGCCTCAGTTTCCTCATCTGTAAAATGGGAATATTTAACAGCACTTGCCTCACCAGGCTGTTGTAATGATCAAATAAGGTAACATATATAAAATACTTTACAAATATGAAAGCACCATGTAAATGTTAGCTATTAAGTATTACTATAAAATATTTTAAGTGATTAAAATATGACAAATTATTTGGAGTTCATTGTCTTAAAGGAAAATTGGGGGGAGGGGTAAAAATTATTTTGTAAAAATGCAAGGCCATCACTACATAAAGTTTGAAAACCATTGCACTAAACCCCAGCCAATAATTCATCCCACATAACTCAGCTGAGCAGCTCCCACTGACTGACCATCCTCTGCCAGCTCAACTCATCAGCTGCCAATCTACTGAGAGCTAGTGAGCTTATTCTACAGATTCTAGCACAACACGATCTATTTCTGTGTCACCTGGATTTAATTATAAACTAATACTGCCTTTCTAACCATTAAAGACATTAATAGATTACTACAACTTTCACACATGCATGTTTGAGAGATTAGCTAAACCAGTTATACTCACTAAAACTATATTTTAATATAAGATATATCATGGCCATTTGGAAATGAGTTTGGAGTGTAAAAATATTGTCAAGAATCCTGCCCACCCTACACATACATACCAATTTCACTGCAAGTCTAGATAAATATTGTAAAATGAGGTAAATTTAGGTGGTGGTTAAGTAAGGTTTGAAGAGTATATCTGGTTTCTTATAAATTAATTTAAAACTACTACCCCAACTCATAGGAATCAAATCTAAAGCAAGGAATCATAGCAAAGTTATTTATGGCTATGGTACAATGTAAAAAGCAATGGTTCTGGAATCAGAAAATTTTTATTTAAATCCTACCTAAAACACTATTTGGGTGATTTTGGATTAAATCCCCACCACTCTAGATCTAGTTTCCTTAAGTGTAACATAAGGATGTTGATCTAGGAAGTCTTGAGATTCTTTCTACCAGAACTAACCAGATCTATATAACTGATTAAATTCTATTTCCCAAACTTTTAAGCATGACAAGAAAAACCTTCTAAATCTGTTAAATGTTTTAGACTATAAAAGTTCACAAAATTCTCAAAGTCATGAAAATCTTGAAACATGTAGTAAAATTTTCACATTAACAGTAAAATAAAATACATTACTATTAGTCACAACAAAAGCTATTGAACCAGAAAGTTCTTGATGGAGACCTATGAATAAATAGTGAGAGTTTATGTCCCCAGGTACATAAGAGAAATACATAGTTTAAAATTTATGTACAATACATTATATTGTATCCCACTGTTGTCTACTCTCCTAGTTCTTTTTTTCCTTTGTGTTTTGCCTTTATGCTTATCTGCTCTTAAGTCATAGCAACAAACAAAACAAAGTAAGGAAGTTACTGGACTTAAGACAACACTCACAACTATAAAAGACATTTTGTGATCTTATGAATACAAATTACTTTTCTACTCTCAAGTAGTGGTGGGATTAGTATCCAAGTAGATAAGGCAAAACCCACTAATTTTGGGATGCTGGGAGATTTATAGTATAAAGATATCTATTCAATTTATCAAGATGGGATTTTTGCAGTTAAACTTCTGATGACCGTAACAACTAGTAAACTTTTCACTTCCTCCTCCTCGCAGATTTGCTGCTGCTACACTGAAAGCTCTTTGAAAAGACACTCTATTTTGGGTCCCACATTCCCAGAACCAGAGAGAGTGTCACTTAGTAAACCCTTACTGACAACTCAGGGATTTCTGTTGTAGTACACACAGCATCCTGTATCTACATCTGATACTGAGGGACCAATTTCTGCACACAGGAGCTACTAATCCAGCCTGCCAAAGCCTTGCCTCCATACAGCAGACTTATTCTGGGGCCCACATAATGGTTTTTAAAAATATTTTTGTAATCTTATTTCAAAATAATTGATTTCATTTTTCAATTCTATGTTATTTTATCTTATGCATCTAAAAAGATTATTCTGAGAAGGGCTTCACAGGATTACCTAGAATGCCAAAGAGCTCCATGACATAAAAAAGGTCAGAATCCCTGATACGAAGTTTTTTCTTTTAAATGTGTTATCTCTTTTGCTTTTACATCAGTTTCATTCCAAATATCTTGATGTGTTTTAACATTTCATGAATTCCAGATACTATTATGTTATTCCATACTCTTGCTATATACTTATGCCACCTCCTTTTCAGACTATGCATTTGCTGGATGATATCCTTTCTTATGTATAAATCACCACTGGTAACAGTGCTACAACAAAATTACAGTCACCAGGCATTTCCCAAGTGTCCTCTGACTCATACGTAATATTGAACTTTTGGAGATTGTGCTATTATCATTCACAGACACATAACATCATCTAAAGAACATTGTTAGACAACTGTACACCAAGATATGGTTAAAATGGGTTCATGACCTAGGCATAAAGAATGAGATTTTAAACAAATAAGAAGAACATAGGATAGTTTACCTCTCAGACCTGTGGAAGAGGAATTTATGACCAAAGAAGAACTAGAGATAATTATTGATCACAAATTAGAAAATTTTGATTATATCAAACTGAAAATTTTTTGTACAAACAAAACTAATGCAGACAAGATTAGAAGGGAAGAAATAAACTGGGAAAACATTTTTACAGTCAAAGGTTCTGATAAAGGCCTTGTTTCCAAAATATACAGAGAATTGACTCTATAAGAAATCAAGCCATTCTCCAATTGATAAATGGTCAAAGGATATGAACAGATAATTTTCAGATGATGAAACTGAAACTATTTCTAACTTTATGAAATTATGTTCCAAATCATTATTAATCAGAGAAATGCAAATTAAGACAATTCTGAGATACAACTACACCTGTCAGATTGGCTAGAATGACAGGGAAAGTAATGCAGAATGTTGGAGGGGATGTGGGAAAACTGGGACACTGATACATTGTTGGTGGAATGGTGAATACATCCAGCCATTTTGGAGAGCAATTTGGAACTATGCTCAAAAAGTTATCAAATTCATTCCCTTTGATCCAGCAGTGTTACTACTGGGCTTATATCTCAAAGAGATTTTAAAGAAGGGAAAGGGACCTGTGTGTGCAAGAATGTTTGTGGCAGCTCTTTTTGTAGTGTCCATAAACTGGAAATTGAGTGGATGCCCATCAATTGGAGAATGGCTGAATAAATTGTGGTATATGAATATTATGGAATATTATTGTTCTGTAAGAAATGACCAGCAGGATGATTTCAGAGTGATGCTGAGTGAAATGAGCAGAACCAGGAAATCATTATATATAATCAACAACAATACTATATGATGATCAATTCTGATGGATGTGGCCCTCTTCAACAATGAGATGAACCAAATCAGTTCCAATAGAGCAGTAATGAACTGAACCAGCTACACCCAATGAAAGAACTCTGGGAAATGACTATGAACCACTACATAGAATTCCCAATCCCTCTAATTTTGTCTGCCTGCATTTTTGATTTCCTTCACAGGCTAATTGTACACTATTTCAAAGTCCGATTCTTTTTGTACATCAAAATAACTGTATGGACATGTGTGTGTGTGTGTGTGTGTGTGTGTGTGTGTGTGTGTGTGTGTGTGTGTGTATAGTATTTGACTTCTTCTTTAACATATTTAACATGTATTGGTCAACCTGCAATCTGGGGGAGGGGGTGGAGGAAGGGAGGGGAAAAATTGGAACAAAAGGTTTTGCAATTGTCAATGCTGAAAAATTACCCACTTGTAAATAAAAAAGCTATATTAAAAAGAAAAGAATATTGTTAGAGAAGATTACTAGATCTTTTCTCCTTTTAAAATGATTTTTAAGACTTTTTGAAACAATGAAATAAAAAGGATGAAATGAAAATAGAATATCTTAATAGCCAAATTCCCAGAAGGAAAATACATATTAAGTAATTTTTACATATTTATAAGTATTTAAAAGGGAAGATGAATAAACCTTTAAAATAACATGCCTTGGGGCAACTAGATGGTGCAGTGGATAGAGCTAGAGCACTAGCCCTGAAATCCTAGGACCTTAAAACAAAACAAAACAAAACAAAACAAAACAAAAAAAAACAAAAAACCCTGGAATAAGGGAAAGAAAATGTTTCAAGTTTTCTTGTTTACATTCTTTACATTGGATATCTGGCATTGCTTATGGGCCCTGATCTGAGAAATGATCTAATGCCAATCAAAGAAAAGAAATATGGCTACAGACCTGCACTTACCCCACAGCTATATCCTAACTAGAAATAGATCTATCTCTTTTTAGGGGTCAAACGCTCAGGGGGAAGGCTCATTAGTTTTGTATACAATCAACACAATATCACTCACCAAAGGGCCACAAGATAAAAATCTCTTTCCTTTCCCTCTTCTATCTATAGTCTACATTGGGCATCCTTCACGGCAAAGACTTCAAATTCTATCTCAAGCCACATACTGATTGTGTGACCCTGTAGAAATCATTGAGCATTTATTTGGAGCGTCAGGCAACTCCATTTTATACTGTCAGCTACTTGGTTTACATTTCACCAATCTCTGTGCTAAATTATAAATTGTTAAACATAATTATTTAGGTGAATAAAAAGAATTTCCCCACAGGAAATGACATAACAATTTCATTTTGAAAAAAATCATCACAATACTTTGCCTTGCTTGTTACATTTCTTGACCTTTTGCAAAAGGCCTTATTGCAACTCCTTAGAGATTCTAAGTATAAGAAAGACAAAAGGGCATGGTGAATCTCATAGAACTGCATTCCTTATATATGTGCTGTCATGATAACCTAGGAGATTAATCACATGACAGGCCAGTCCCCTTTTTACTTCACAACAAACAGTGATGCTTCAAAACCCCAAAAAAGAAATTCTCAAAAGTAGGAGAAATAAAGTTAACACCCCAAAAGCAAAGTTTTAAGTATAAAGGGCCTAGAAATTGAAATCAATCTTTAGGCTACATTGCCTATAGAAGCTTCATGCTTTTCATCTTCATCAATATGGGTCCTCTGCAAGGTCAGGAGATAATGTCCTTTAGGGAACTTAAAACATAAATCTGAAGGGCAAAGGTAGCTACAATTTATCAACAGGATTAGCCGAAGGTGAAATATGCAAATCTTTAGGTATTACAGAGTAATTTTTTTTTTTTAAAGAAAAAAGAGTGCATGCTACTATTTCTGTGTTTAGTATAGGAAGTATAATTGATCCAAGAAAATTACAAAACACTGACAAAGGAAAAAGCCATCCTCATTCAGATAAAGAATTGATGGACTCCACAGATTGAAGCATCCTTTTTTCACTTTCTTTATTCTTTTTTGTTTTGTTTTTTTCTTTTGATCTGTTTCTTCTTCCACAACTGTGACTAACATGGAAATAAATTTTACATGATAGCACAAGCATAACATATATCAAATTGTTTACCATTTTAGAAAGAAGAGAAGGGAGGAAGAAAAATTTGGAATTCAAACTTTTGTAAAAATGAATAGTAAAAAAATTGTTTTGACATGTAATTGGAGGGAAAAAAAAACTAATAAAAGAAGCATAATTTTCCCCTGAAATATAGACCTCAATAAGAAGAACCAAATCTTGCTCACCAAATTGAGCATAGTGGCTGCTGTTACATGATCTTGAGACCTCAAAATAAAGAGTTTGTTATTAAGAGCTCAACTGTGGTAGTTTTACTATCATCAATGGTAGTTCTAAAAAACATTAACACACTATCTTATGTTACTCTCCTTCCAGATTCACCTATAACTGTTTTTGGAAATACCAGGTCTCAAAACCATGATTTTGTTGATTTCACCATACTCTACTTTTTGTGAACTGATATAGATTGTAATCACAGATGTAATGTTGGCAAAGACCTCTGAAGGAATTAAATCCAAAAGCTAACATTTACAAATGGGAAAACTGAGGCCCTGAAAGCTTAAGAAATTTGTTCAAAATTTTGCAGATAAGTAGGAGAATCTTTACTTTAGCCTGGATCCTTTGGTTCCCAATTCTGGTCTGTACTGTGCATTGCACCATGCTACATCTCTATTCTTCTTTGTAACATCGACAAATTAGTTTATAGCCAAACTGGATTTGCTCTTGACTACAAAGTCTTTCCATGTGTCAAGAAAAAAAATCATGCATCCAATGTAATTGCTAATTGAGGGGGTTCCTAGGTTATTTTGGCCTCCTTGCAGGAATTATTTTATGAATTAAATTTTAGCAGGAAATAGTGATTATGTTTCAATGTCTTTGATCAATTTTCTACATTTTTAAAAACATATTTTACATGTTTTTCTACATCAACAACCTGCTTAAACAGGTGAGAATAAACCTGTTGTCAATGCATGCAATGTCTTTTTATCTTTTTTCTTTCTTCTTTTCTTCTAATTTGATGTTGATTTTGACCTCTGTTGTAACAAGCTGATTGGTTTACTGCACACACACAACTAGAATGAAAAAAACCTCCCTTACTTGGTACCCAGTCATTTTTTTCTGATAATACACAGTCAGTTTCATTTTTATCATGGTATTAATCCTTCCTTTGACTAGCATCTTCTCAATTTTCTTGTTGAAACAAAATACTTATGAAATATAGGCTAGAGATTTCTAAATAATTATGACATCTTTCATATGCTGATCATAGATTTAAAACTCTGTACCTTCTACTACAAATATACTAAAATTTTATAACTTGGATCCATTTCTTGAAAATGTTGACTAAATTACCTTTCTGTAACACGGAGATCAGCTAAATTGTTCTACATCTTTAGAGATGTCATGATTGCCTTCTAATATAGCTGCCCCTAAAATAGGTTAATTGCAAATATTTAAGGGGTGAGAAAGAGGGATGCACTTGGGAGAAGAGGGAAGGGAAGAGTAAGAATTGGGAAAACTATTTCATATAGGAGAGTCACACAAGGAAGAACTTTTTCGGTAGAGGGAAAAAGGAGATAAGGATTGTGTTGGGCAATCTTCAACTCCTCATCTGAATTGATTCAAAGAAAGAATAAGATATAGATACTCAGTTGGGTTATAGAAGTCTTATCTTACTAAGTAGGAAAGTAGGAGGGGAATGGGATAAGAGAATGGATGGGGGAATAGAAAGGCAGGCAAACTAATGGAGCCAGTGGTCAGAAGAAAATAGATTTTTGAGGAGGGAAAGAGCAAAAAGAGAGACAGATGGCTACAGAGGGAAAAATGTAGGAGGGGGGCAGTTAGGTGGTGCAGTGGATAGAGCACCAGCCCTGAAATCAGGAGGACCTAGTTCAAATATGGTTTCATATTTGCAAAAGAGTCTCATAATCCCAATTGCCTCAGCCAAAAAACAAAAGAAAGAAGGAAAAAAATAGGATGGAGGAAAATATATCAGTAATAATCATAATTGTGACTGTGAATGAGATGAACTCACCCATAAAATGAAAGCAGATAGCAGTATGAATTAGAAACAATTAGATCAATAAGAAGTATCCAAATTCTTTTTTTTTTTTTTTTTTTTGGTTGAGGCAATTGGGGGTAAGTGACTTGCCCAGGGTCACACAGCTAGGAAGTGTTATGTGTGTGAGGCCAAATTTGAATTCAGGTCCTCCTGACTTCAGGGCTGGAACTCTAATCACTGGGCCATCTAGCTGCCCCAGGGCCCAAATTCTTGAAGGAAAAGTTAAAAGAATTACAGGAGGAAATAGGGAGTTATATACTAGTGGGAGAACTTCAACCCTATCAGAACTTGATAAATCAAACCATAGCATAAATAAAAAGTTAAGATGAATAAAATTTTAGAAAAGATATTGAAATTAACTGGAAGCTAATCTAATTAAAAATTAATTGGAAACTAAATAATCTATTTTTTTAAGGAAGGGAATATTTATTAATTACTGAAAAACATTTTCAATAGTAGTTTCTTCTAATTTAATTCTAAGCCCAGTTCATTATCCACATGCAATGCCCATCTAAGCTGTGGCTATCAAGAGACTAAATCAATGGTGGTCCATCTAATGGAAATACATATTCACTTACTTTTTCTTGTTTTGATTTAGTGGGCAATACTCTAAGTTTATTTTCTAACTACTCAGTATTTGTGTCATATATTCTAATTTATAGATGTTTCCTCCATTAAAATATAAGCTTCATGAAGTCACGGACTATTTTTACTTATTTTCTTATATCCTCAGAGTCTTGCACATTCATTAAGCATGAATGATTGAGTGACTGATTGACATGAGCTCTTAATGATTGTTGAATGACTGACTGACATGAGCTCTTTGAATAGTCATGAATCTCATTTAAAATATATTATTTTCCCAGGTTTATTTTAATAAACATTAAAATATTAATCATAATCCTACCTTATATAGCACTTTATTTAACATTTCTGATATGTGAGATACTATGTTAAACTCATTAAATTAATATCTCATTTGAAACCTCACAGGGGGGTACTATTATTATCTCCATTTTATGGATGAGGAAACTGAAACAAACAAATACCAACAACAACAACAACAAAAAAAAGGTTACATATCTAGTGTCTGAGGCCAAATTTGATTTTAAGTTTCCTGACTCCAGACTCAGCACCCTTTCTTCTATATCACTTAAATATACAGTATCTTTTATAAGTAGATATATATAGAAAACCTCTACATCCATTGATAAACATTCTTGGATTTAACACAGGAGAACTTCTATGATACCGGGAGACATAATGGGCAAGCGTCTCCCTGATGTATGGTTTGCTTTATTTTGAATCTTACAGTAACTTGAACAATTTAGTTCAATTCTATAATATTTAGTAAGTCCCATCAATGTGCAAAGCATTATGGTAAGCACTGGAAAAATTAAGAGAGAAAGCATCATAGTCCTTGACCTCATAAAAATTAAAATATCTTGTATATTCTTTTTTTATTATAACTTTTTACATATAAAACATATGCATGGGTAATTTTTCAACTCTTGCAAAAATTTCCATTTCAACTTTTCCCCCTCCTTCCCTCTATTCCCTCCCCTAGATGGCAGATTGTCCCATACGTGTTAAGATATGTTAAAAGTATATGTTAAATAGTACACACACACACACACATATTTATACACTTATCTTGTTGCACAAGAAAGATCAGATTTTGAAAGAAAATAAAAATAACCTAAGGAAAAAATAAAAATGCAAGCAAACAATAACAGAAAGAGTGGAAATGTTATGTTGTGGTCCATACTCATTTCCCAGTGTTCTTTCTCTGGGTGTAGCTGGTTCTGTTCATTACAGGTCAATTGGAACTGATTTGGATCCTCTCATTGTTGAAGAGAGACACATCCATCAGAATTGGTTATCATGTAGTATTGTTGTTGAAGTGTATAATGATCTCCTGATTCTACTCATTTCACTTAGCATCAGTTCATGTATGTCTCTCCAAGCCTCCAATGTCTCTTTCATCCTACTGGTCTAAATAATCTATTCTTAAAGAATGAGTGAGTTCATCCAAATCAATTCCAATAGACTTTGGGTAGAAAATGCTATTTTATCTAAGAAAAGAATTATGGAGATTGAATGTAAATAAACACATGCTATGTTCACTTCTTTTTTCTGTTTTTTTTTTTTCCTTTTTTTCTCTATCTCATGGTTTTTACCTTTTGTTGATTTTTCTCTCCCAACATGATTCATAAAACAATGTTTATTAAAATAAATGTGTTGATTTATTTAAAAAAAGAATGAGTGAGTTAAAGAACAAATCATAAAAACAATCAATAATTGCGTTAAAGAGAGTAACAAGACAAAATACCAGAATCTATGGGATCGGCTAATGTAGTATTTAGAATAAAATTTATGTCTAAATGCTTACATCAATAAAATAGAAAAAAAGCATATCAATGAATTGATCATGAAATTAAAAAACAAAGTATTAGAACAAATTAAAAATCTTCAATCCTAAAAATCAAAGGAGAAATTGATAGAATTGAAAGTTAAAAAAAAATACAAAAACCATTGAACATAAATAAAAGTAGGAACTATTTTTATGAAAACAACAATAAAATAGATAAACCACTAAAGATAATTTGATTTTTAAAAAGAAACCAAATTACCAATATCAAAAATGAAAAGGGTGAATGTACCACCAATAAAGATAAAATTAAAACAATTATTAAAGCTATTTTGCCCAAATATATGCCAATAAATTTGATAATCCAAGTGAAATGGATGAGTATTTACATACTATAAATTGTGCAGATTGACATAAGAGGAAGTAGAATACTTAAATAACTCTGTCTTAGAAAAAAGAAATTGAACTAATCAATGAGCTCCAAAGAAAGAATCCCCAGGACTAGATGGATTCACAAGTGAATTTTTCCAAACCTATTAAGACTAATTAATTGCAATATTGTATAAACTACTTGGAAAAGAGGCAAAAAAGGAGTCCTAATAAATTCCTTTTATGACACAAATATGGTTCTAATGCCTAAAGTAGAAGAAGCAAAAACAATGTAAAGAAAAAAAACAAAAAACAAAAAAACAATTTCCCTAATGAATATTGATGCAGAAATTTTAAAGTACTAACAAGAAGATTACAGCAATATATAACCAGGACTATACACTAAGACTAGTTGGGATTTATACCAGGAAAGTAGATCTGGTTTAATATTAGGAAAACTATCAGTATAATTAACTACATCAACAACAAAACCAATAGAAATCATAAGAATATCAAAAGATGCAAAAAAAAAGAGCTTTTTGACAAAACCAAGCACTTTTATTTAAAATAATAATAAAAATATAGAAATAAAAAGAACTTTCCTTAAAATGATAAATAATTTTTACCTAAAATCATCAGCAAAGCATTATCTGTAATCTAGAAATCTTCTCAAAAAAGATCAACAAAGATCAGGTTAAACAAAGATGGTCATTATCATCTATTATTCAACATCATACTAAAATTGCTAGCTATAGCAATAAGATAAGAAAAAGAAACTAAAGGAATTAGAATAAGCAATGAGAAAAGTAAACTATCCTATAAATGATAGGATGCCATACTTAAAGAGAATCCCAGAGAATCAAACACTAACTGAAACATTTAAAACTTTAGCAAAGTTACAGGATATAAAATAAGCTCACATAGATCATCAGCATTTCTATATATTAGCAACAAAATCCAGCAGGAAGAGATAAGAAAAAGAAATGACATTTAAAATAACTGCAGACAGCATAAAATACATGGGAAGCTTCCTGATAAGACAAACACAAGAACTATATGAGCATAATTATAAAACACTTTTTACACAAATACATATCTAAACCAGTAGAGAAATACTATTTGCTCTCAGGTAAGCCATGCCAACGTAATAAAAATGATAATTCTACCTAAAGTAATTTACTTATTCAGTACCAATACAACTACCAAAAAATTATTTCACAGAGACAGAAAAAAATTATAAAGAAATTAATCAGAGGGGAGGAAAAAAATCAGCCATATCAATGAAAAAGAATGTGAAGGAAGCCAGCAATACCAGATTTCAAACTGTATTACAGAGTTGCTACTAAAAACAAGCTGGTTATGAATAAGAAATAAAGTGGTAGCTACATCGAATAGATTAGGTAAATGATACATAATAGTTAATAACCATAGTCTTCTGATGTTTGATAAATCCAAAGATCCAAGCTTTTGGGACTCTTATTCATTTGTTCAGTCATGTCTAACTCTTCATGATTCCATGATTCAAAGGACACTAAGTCCTTCTATACTTCATTATCTTCCAAAATCTGTCCAAACACATGTTCATTGCTTCCATGATACTCTCTCTCAATCTCATCACCTGCTGTCCCCTGTTTAGATTTTTTTCCAGTTTTCCATGGAAATTTTTCTACCTACAATTTCCAGAAAGTGATGGATCTGGTTGCCATTATTTTAGTTTTTTTCATGCTTTGCCTTCTTCTCTTTTACTCTCATTAAGAGACTTTTTAGTTCCTCTTCATTTTCTGCCATCAGAGTGGTATTGTCTGTATATCTAGTATTGTTGATATTTCTCCCAGAAACCTTAATTTTGACTTTTGATTTCACATGATGATATATTATACATATAAGTTAAATAAAGTGACAAGATGTGGCCTTATTAAATTTTTAACTAATCAGTTGTCCCATGCTTGGTTCCAAACGTTGCTTCTTGACCCTCATCCTGGTTCCAAAGGAGACAATTTAGATGATTTGGCACTCCCATCCTTTTGAGGAATTGTCACACTTTGTTGTGATCCACACAATCAAAGGTTTTAGTGCAATCAATGAAGCAGAAATAGATGTTTTGTGGGATTTTTCCCCTTCCTGGAACTCCCATGCTTTCTCTAAATGCAGTGAATGTTGGCAATTTGATCTTGAGATCCAGTCTACACTTCTGTAAATCTCTGTTCACATAATACTGAACCTAGCTTTGCAAAATCTTAAAACAAACTTACTGGAGGATAAAATGAGTGCAATTGTTTGGTAATTTGAATATTCTTCAACATTGTCCTTTTTTAGTATTAGGACATAAAATGATCTTTTCCAATCTAGTGGCCACTACTGAATTTTCCAAACTTGCTGGTATATTGACTGCAGCACTTTAACGGCATCATCCTCAAGGATTTTAAACAGCTTAGTTGAAATTCATCACTTCCATTTGTATTACTGTTAGCAATGCTTCCTAAGGCCTACTTGAACTTTATTCTCTAGGATGTCTGGGTCTGGGATCAGTAAACAAAGCACTGTGGTTGTGATGTTAAGATTTTTTTTTTTGGGGGGGGGGCATACTATATATTATATTCTGTATATTCCTGACACCTTTGCCTTTTTTATCATGCCCATTTTTTGCATGAAATTTTCCTTTGATATCTTCTTTTCTTAAAGAGATCTCTTTCTCATTGTGTTTTCTTCTATTTCTCTGCAATTTTCATTTAAGAAAACTTTCTTATCTCTCCTTAATTCTCTGCGATCTATATTCAGTGGATATACTCCTTTCTCCTTTGCCTCTCCCTTTCCTTAGGTATTGGTAAAGCCTCACTAGATAGCCAATTCACTTTCTTGCTTTTTTTTTTTTCCTTTGAGATATTTTGTGTTGCTGTCTACTATACCAGTGGATCACTTTTTGTCTGAATTCTCCACTATGACCTGTCCATCTTAGGACCCTGTACAGCATAGCTCATAGTTTCATTGAGCTACACAAACCCCTCTGCCACTACAAGGCAGTGATCCCACAGGAGAGTTTTTAGGATAAGATCTCATGACTTATAAAAATTGCTGGGAAAACTGAAAAGCAGTTTAGCAGAAACTAGGTATAGACTAACATCTCATAACATATACCAAGAGAATTGGAGAACAATTTTTTTTTTTTTTGAGGCCGGGGTTAAGTGACTTGCCCAGGGTCACACAGCTAGGAAGTGTTAAGTGTCTGAGACCACATTTGAACTCGGGTCCTCCTGAATTCAAGGCTGGTGCTCTATCCACCGCGCCACCTAGCTGCCCCAATTGGAGAACAATTTGCAACTATAACCCAAAGGGCTATAAAACTGTGCTTACCCTTTCATCCAGCAATACCACCATTAGGTCTGTATCCCAAAGAAATCAAGGAAAAAGAGAAAGGGACAAAAACATTTATAGCAGGTCTTTTTGTTGTAGCAAAGAATTGAAAATCAAGGGGGATGCCCATTAATTGAATAGGTCACTGTATATGATTATGATGAAATACCATTGTAAGAAATGATTTCATCATAATCATGAGCAGGATAGCTTCAGAAAAAGCTGATGAGAGCTATATGATTTGATGCAAAGTGAAGTGAGCAGAACAAGGAGAACACTGTATGTAATAATAGCAATTTTGAACAGTGATGAATTGTAAGTGACTTGGCTATTCTGATCAATGCAAAATGATCAGATTTTTTTTTTTTAATTACACCATTCATCTCCAGAGACAGAGAACTGATCAAGTCTGAATGTAAACTGAAACATAATTTTTTTCACTTATTTTTCTTACTCTTTTTGCAACTTGGCACACTGGAAATGTTTTGCATGACTTCACATTTATAAATGATATTACATTTCTTGCTTTCTCAGTTGGATATGGTAGGAAGGGGGAAAGGGAGAATTCAGAACTCTTTTAAATAAAATGTTAAAATTTTTAAAAAGGATAATTTAAAAAAAGAAAGAACTAGTTTTATCCTATGCCCAAAAGCAAGAAGAACTGATTTCCTGAGATTAGATTATCTCATATTACAATGACAATGATTAATACTTGCAAAAAGTAATTGCAGCTTCCGTAACAACATTAGTGGAAAGGTAAATAGAAAAATTCCCATCAAAAACATGAAAAAAGATCCTCCAAATTAAATCAATATACATTTTAACACATCATGACTTCAATTTAAAAGTAGATATAGTTAAGGATGTGAGAAATGGGTTAAAGATGGAAGATATGGATTAGGAGGAATAAAAAATGAGAAAAGTCAAAAAGTAGAGTACATAGAAATTCTATGTCTTGACATCGTGGCCTCTTGATTTGAGAAAAGTAACAATAAGCAATGGATATATTTTCACAGACAGAAAAAAAGCACATTATGGATGAAAGAAGTGTCCCTGAATCAGTTGTATACAGTCAAATGAATATCAAAATTACCATAAAGGTAAGAAAAAAAGATAATATGCAACTGAAACAACTTAACCTTTACCTATTTAAACAAGTTTCTAATAATGAAAAATAGATAGCTGGTAACAGAAATAATACTGCACTGTAATTCTTTATGCAACTTTTGATAACATAAATCACCTGCCATAACAAGAAAAACACCTTAGTCAATAAATTGTTCACTTAATCACAAAGAAGAGACAACAAAGAAAGACAGCACTAATTTAGAATATAAACTAATTTGCAGAATCTTACAAAGAAGGCTGATGGAAGTTGTTAAGAAACATCATTTTGTAAAGCAAACAGATGCAGCACAGCAGTTTACAAAAATTTGGAAAGAGAATCAACAAAGTAAAGTCATTTCCTGGGAATTTATGGATGAAAACAGGACAACAAACAAAAAAAAAATGGACAAGAGCTATAAAGATTTTTATAATAACCACAGACAAAAAAGCCAACACAGTTGAATCCTAATGTGTTTAGAAGAAACTGACCTTAATGAAAAGAAAAAAAGAAAAAAGAAAAAAAAAACCGTGACAAGGCTGGTGGATTAAACTAAGTAAGTATATGCTAAGAAGATCTACACTAGAAGCAATATAATTGTGAAGGCACTGAACAACTAAATTCAGCATTATAAAATGGCTGCAAAAGATGGAACACAGTCTCAACACTAGAAAATGTGCATCAAATAGTGAGCAGTGGAGAGAGATGCTGGTAAGTAAGCTGCAAGTGTTACAAATGAAGAACCTCAAAAAACAGGGGGGGGGGAAAGTTGTCATCAAGGGAATCTACAAAAAGAAAACCAAATGAGATGGTCATATACCAAACATGAGAAATGAAAGGACAGCCCAAGTGCTCTATTATAACATCAGAAAACAAAGAAACAAACAAAAAAACAAGGGACTCTAATACTCTTCATTCCAGAAAAGCAGACCTCCTGCAGTAAATTTATGGGAAAACATGAGAAGTAGTGCAGTTGAGAAAAATGAGTATTAGTGTCTGGGCTTAAGTTTACATCCTCACTCTGTCACTTAATCTCTGGGTGTAGTTGGATTCATCACTCCATCTCTCTGGGTTCTCAGTTTCCTAAATTATAAAAATAAGGAAAAGTTTGGACTATATAGTCTATAAGATCCATGCTTCTATTGTGCTAAAGGCCCCCATGGGATGAACAATTATGGATGGGTTGCTTGCAGTCTACATCTTTGAAGGGAGTATCAAATGGCTCCGAGATCACCAAATCATTGAGTATTAAGAAGTACAATTATTTCCCTTGAAAAGAGTGTTGGATTAATGGGAAAATTGGCTATTGGAGTTTGTAAGCTGCTTTGTTGTTGTTATTAAACTGAAGTAATATTTTAAGTTCATGTACACCGAATTTGCACTGGCCCTCTAGTTGCAACACCTCCAATTCTTGAGAGTAATTCAAGAGAGTTTTAATTTTATTCTCCAATTATTCACATTTTTGAAAAGGATATGCAAGGATGGCTATCACTACCTAACCAACATAACACATGGGAATTTTCAAGTCTTATCAAAACTCAGGTTTTGATACTGCAAGTCTGACCAAAAGAGAAGACCTGTGAAATTAAAATCAACTTCACCTCACAATATTAGATGATATAGAACAACAACTCTAGAAACATTACATTGTAAGGGAAGTGTTTAGTTTTTTAAAGTCATTCATGGGGAGGCAGTTAGGTGGTGCAGTGGATAGAGCACCAGCCTTGAATTCAGGAGGACGGGAGTTCAAATCTGTTCTCAGACACTTAACACTTCCTAGCTGTGTGACCCTGGGCAAGTCACTTACCCCCAGCCTCAGGGGGGAAAAAAAAAAAGTCATTCATGGAAAACCATGGGTTTTCCCTGGACAAGACATGGGTAATATTGTTAAATATTTAATAAAAGACAAGTGATCATTCTGATAAAATCAGGCTCCCTGATTCTTTCACATAAAAACAAAATATTCAATATCAAATCTCAACTTATTTTTGGTAAATCCTTAATAGATATTCAAAATATCCAAAATTTCCTTTTGAAATTTCACAAACTTAAAAAAAAATGTTATCAAATTAAACAAAAGGGGAGGGAGAAATAAAATCTAGGCTACATTTAATACTAGAAAAAACTTTAAAAACTTATTTGCTATGCAAATCTTTTCAATCTCCAAAACTTCATTTTTTTCTTCCTCTGCTTTTAAAATCTAAGTGCTCCAATAATCATATCTAAAAAACATTTCTGAAACTTAACTTGAAATTTTATCACTACTTTAATGAAGAAAAATTGATTCTTCTTGAAATGGCATAATTTGTATATCAGATTCTGAGATAACATTTTCACTCTTTTTGATGTTTGCTTGCATTTTGTTTTTTTACTCATTTTCTTTCCTTTTTGAGCTGATTTTTCTTGTGCAATAGAAAATTATATAAATATGTTTACACATATTGGATTTAACATATATAACATATATTGGATTGCCTGCGATCTAGGAGAGGAGACAGGAGGAGGGGAAAATATAAAACACAAGGTTCAATGTTGAAAAATTATTTGTGCATATATTTTGAAAATAAAAAGCCTGGGACAGCTAGGTGGCACAATAGATAGAGCACCAGCCCTGATGTCAGTAGGACCTGAGTTCAAATCTGGTCTCAGACACTTAACACTTCCTAGCTATGTGACACTGGGTAAGTCACAAGTCACTTAATCCCAATTGCCCAAGCAATAAATAAATAATGAAAAATAAAGAAAAAAATGAAAAAAGATAAAATAAATCTACAGCAAGGTTCTTAATCTGGAGGTCCAGTACTTATTTTTTTAAAAATATTTTTGATAACTTATTTCAGTATGCCTGTTTTCTTTTGTAACCTTGTTTTATTTAATGAATTTAAAAACATCATTCTGGGGGCAACGAGGTGGCACAGTGAATAGAGCACCAGCCTTGAATTCAGGAGGACCCGAGTTCAAATCTGGTCTCAGACACTTAATACTTCCTAGCTGTGTGACCCTGGGCAAGTCACTTACCCTCAATTGCCTCAACCAAAAAAAAAAAAAAAAAAAAAGAATTTGGGCTCTATGCTTCTTAACCCCAGCCTCAGGGGGGAAAAAAAATCATTCTGAGAAGGGGTCCACAGACTTTATCAGATTGCCAAAGTAGTCCATGCCACAAAGTTTTTGAATCACTGACCCCAAAGTCCAAAGATGGACTACTGAGTTTCAAAAGAGAAAGAGGAAGTCAAAAGGAACTGGAATTAATCCCATTGTTTAGACATCATCTTCAGGGGTTGGCTAATTTGGTTTAGGAAAAGCAGATATGACTCAATCTCCTTATTTTATAAAGGAGAAAAAACAAAAACCAAGACACAGAAAGAGCAAGATTATAAATTCAATTCAATTCGACAAGCATTTATTTAAGTGCTCATAAAGTGTAAGATACTGGTAGGCCTGGGGATACAAAAACAAAAAGGAAACAGTCCTGGAAGACTTGCAGTAAGTCTTAGCCAAAAAAGGGAATAAAGATACAAGTATAAATGTAAATACAAAGTAATTTCAGAGAGAAAGTGCCAATAACTGAGGGTGAGGAGTAGCAAAACATAGAAGACAGACCACTTAAGCTATGTCTCAGAAAAAACTAAGGATTCTCTGAAGTGGTAAGAAAGGAGTACAAACTAGACATAAGGGACCATTTATGGAATGGCCGGGAGGTTATAGATGGAATGTCATGGACAGGAAATAACTAGAGAATCAGCAGGAATGGAATTAATTGTATTCAAAGGGAAGTCATATGAAGTAAGTAGGTAGGAGCCAGATTATGAAGATTTTAAATGCTAGGTTGATGATTCTGAATTGTATCCCAAAAGGAAGAGGAAGCCAATGAATATTTTTTGAGGAAAGGGAGAGTGACAGACTTGTATTTTAATAATATCAATTTTTGTGCAGGATAGAAATCCTTCCATTGAGAAGTGATTAAGGGCAATAAAAGAATAAGGATAGAAATTGTGTAAATAGAGAGAAAAGAACAGATAAAAACTGCTGTGAAAGTAGAAATGAAAAAAAGACCATTAATTGGTTGAGCATGGGTAAGAGTGGAAAGAATCAAGGATAAACTACAAGGTTACAAAAGTTAAGTGACTGAAAGAATGGTAGTGCCAATCAACTGATATACTAAGATTTGGAGTATTGGACGGAAAGGGAATATGAGTTTGGAAAATGATACAAAGCTATTTGATACATCTGGAACTAAAATGTAAATCTGGATGCAGACAATTCTATACAAGGATTTCAGTATTTTTATCTTCTCAGTATGAACTATCACAAAAGTCTAATCTATGGCTAGGTGGCATAGTTGATGGAGGGCCAGGTCTGATATCAGGTTCATTTTCTCCCCCCTCCTCAGTAAATTTATTTATTTATAATACACATTACTTTTATGAATCATATTGGGAGAGAAAAATCAGGGCAAAAGGAAAAAACCATGGGAGAGATTAAAAAAAAAAAAAAAAAAAAAACAGAAAAGAGAAGTGAACATAGATAGCATGTGTTGATTTACATTCATTCAACCTTCACATTTCTTTTTCTGAATACAGACAGCATCAAGAGAAAAGAACTACAACAATTACCTGGATAATTTAGGTCAATATGTGTGTGCACCTCAAATATATAGATGCAGAGATTAGGAAGAAGCATAAAGGGTTCATGGTTTAGACATGTAGGGTGATACTATAAGCAGATTAGGAGAAAAAGGGATAGTCTACCTCTCATATCTGTGGAGAAGGAACTTTTGGTCATTATAAAATGCAAAATGAATAATTTTGATTATATTAAATGAAAAAGGTTTTGTATAAACAAAATCAATTACAGCCAAGAGTAGAAGGGAAGCAGAAAACTGGGGGGAAAATTTACATCTAAAGGTTCTGATATAAGTCTCATTTCTAAAATATATAGAGAACAGACTCAAATTTATAACAGTACAAACCATTCTCCAATTGACCAATGGATCAAAGGATACAGACAATTTTTCAGATGAAATTAAAATCATTTCTAATATGAAAAAATGCTCTAAATCACTACTGACTAGAGAAATGGAAATTAAGACAACTCTGAGGTACTACTACACACTTCTCAGATTGGCTAAGATGACTGGAAAAGACAATGAGGAATGTTGGAGGGGATATGAGAAAACTTAAGACACTAATTAATACATTGTTAGTGTTACTGTGAACTGATCCAAGCATTCTGGAGAACAGTAATCCAGCAATGTCTCTACTGGATCTGTATCACAAAGAGTTCGTAAAAAAGGGAAAATAAGTTACATGTGCAAAAATGTTTGTAGCAGCCCTTTTTGTAGTGGCAAGGAACTGGAAACTGAAAGGATACCCATTAGTTGGGAAATGGCTGAGTAAGTTTTGTTACAGGAATGTTATAGAATATTATTGTTATTTTAAAAACGATCAGTGGGATAATTTCAGAAAGAGACTTCCATGAACTGATGCTAAGTGTAATGAGTAGAACCAGGAAAACATTATACATAGTGGCAACAAAATTATGTAATAATCAACTCTGATAGATGTGTTTTTTTTTTTTTCAACAATGAGGTAATTCAGGCCAATTCCAATGGACTTGTGAAGGAGAGAGCCATCTGCATGCATAAAGACGACTGTGGAAACTGAATGTGGGCTACAACATAGCTTTTTCACATTTTTTGTTACTGTTGGCTTGGTTAATTTTTTTTCTTTTTCTCATTTTTTTGCCCTTTTTGATTTGATTTTTCTTCTGCAGCATGATAAATGTGGAAATATGTTTAGAAGAATTGCATATGTTTAACATATATTGGATAATGAGGAGGTAAGTGGGGAAGGGGGGAGAAAAATGTGGAACACAAAATTTTGTGAGGATGAATGTTAAAAACTATCTTTGCATGTATTTTGAAAAATAAAAAGTTGCTGTTATAAAAAACAGAAAGAAAGAAAATAGGAAAGAGGGAAATAAACACCCTTTTGCTGTTGGCTTATTTTCTTTCTTTTATTCCTTTTTGATCTGATTTTTCTTGTACAGCATGATAAATGTGTAAATATGTATAGAAAAATTGCACATGTTTAACATATATTGGATTATTTGCTGTTTTTGGGAGAAGGATAGGGAAAAGGGAGAGAGAAAAACTTGGAACACAGGGTTTTGCAAGAGTGAATGCTAAAAACCATCTTGGCATATATTTTGAAAATTAAAAGCTATTATTATTATTATTTTTTAAATATAGCTTTTAATTTACAAGATATATGTGTGGGTAATTTTTCAGCATTGACAATTGCCAAACCTTTTTTTCCAACTTTTCCCCTCCTTCCCCCCCCACCCTCTCCCCCAGATGGCAGGCTGACCAATACATGTTACATATGTTAAAGTATAAGTCAAATACAATATTAGTATACATGTCCAAACAGTTATTTTGCTGTACAAAAAGAATTGGACTTTGAAATAGTGGACAATTAGCCTGTGAAGGAAATCAAAAATGCAGGCGGACAAAAATAGAGGGATTGGGAATTCTATGTGGTGGTTCATAGGCATCTCCCAGAGTTCTTTCACTGGGTGAGCTGGTTCAATTCATTACTGCTCTATTGGAATTGATTTGGTTGTTGAAGAGAGTCATGTCCATCAGAACTGATCATCATATAGTATTGTTGTTGAAGTATATAATGCTCTCTTGGTCTTGCTCATTTCACTCAGCATCAGTTCATATAAGTCATTCCAGGCCTAAAAGCTGTTATTTAAAAAAAATAAATAAAAAAAAGATCTAGGTTCAAATCTTGTCTCTCACACTACCTAGCCATATAATCTTCATCAAATTATCTATCTTTTGAGCCCTAAGTTCTCTTACCTGCAAAATAAGGTTAATAATATCTATAGTACCCATCGTTGTCTGCTGTGAGATCAAATGAGCTTATGTACTCAACTGCTTTACAAACTTTAAAATGCTATGTAAATGTCAGCTATCAGAAATACATAGGGAATTAGGGAGTTTTTATTCTTTAATTAATTCTATATTTTGCTAATACAGTGTAGACTGGTCCTTAGAGGGGAAGAAAAGCATTTCATTGATTGAAAAACTAAAATATGTGAAAAACTGTTTGGTGTATAAGTTGGCAAGAGTTTAGGAAAAAATACCTTTTAAAAGCTAACCTTTTACTATGATGCTACTATGGTAGAGAATGAGAATATAAACGACATTCTCCAGTGCTATTACTATTTGTATTCCAAAGATACTTGTTTCATTTAAAGAATAAAGTATGTGATAGGAACATTTTCATCCCACTTTTTAAAAATCAATTATATAAAAATTCAAAACTCATAGAAATTTGAATCACTACTTCATTTTGCTCTAATGTACCAATTTATATTTCGTTCCAGGTGTATTAATTCAAAAATTCAAACATTCAAATGTAGAAATGGAATAAAGACAAGGTTCCTTAGTAAAACTTTAAAGAATTTAACACATAATATATTAACAGGGATAATTCTATAGAATACATATTATTGGTCATCACATAAGTACATCTTTTTATATGAATATTTTGTATCTAACAATTTGACCAGAAAGGCTGGAGAAAGATTTTGTAACTGAGAAATAGGAATATTTGATTAACTGGATAAATTTGAAGCATACTGGTATCTTAAAAATCAATTCATAAATTGAGTTTAATAGTCGTTCAACCTAGGATTCTCCTTTAGCATCTTATTCAATTTCACCAACCTCCTGATTTTAAATGTTGTATTTAATATATATTTAACTAATTAATATTATAAAATTTTTATTAATTATATATTGATTTTTTTTTGTTTTCAACAGCACATCCTGTTTCTCTCACTCATCTACACACAAAATACCCATTCTCTCCTATTGTAGGTCTTTATACCTATGTATGCATCAGCAGATCTATGCTCATGTCTAAACTATAGTTCTCCCAGACACTATTGTATGTTGCTATTCCTTATACCTATCTCCTCTTTTATTCCTGTTTCATTTAAAACTTCAAAGAACCCTGCTTCTAAGCCTTGGGAATTAACTGCCCAAATGAAAGTGTAAGCAACCAAGATAAATCACAGGATCATAGATACAGAGCAGGAAGAGATCTTTATAAGCCAGTTAGTACAACTCATATTTTTCAAATAAGGAAACCGAGGACAAGAAAAGGGAATGGGGGGGGGGGGAGGGAAATGCTAAGTAATTTGCTAAAGGTTACACAGGGATATAAATGGCAGAGACTTGATTTGAACCCAGCTTACAAACTCCTGAGCCAATATACTATACAACCACTTCCCTCTGAAATATAAAAATATGGAAATAACTGGTAATAAAATAGAAGAAAGTGGGTATTAACAGCATCATTTTTGAATTGTACTTAAGTGGCCCATCAAATAATTTTAACTGTCAACCTTTTCCCTCTCTCAAATGTTTACATTTGAGTCACAGCAGGAATGAGAGGCAACACGGCACCTCTACCATGAGCAGAGAGCTGACCTGGATGAGTTCCAGTCCTCCCCTGATATATACTGGCTGTATGAGCCTGGGCAAGTCTCTTTTGCTCTCAGTACTCTGGGCCTAAGCTTCTTAAAACTTTTTCTACTCTTGACCCCTTTTCAATTGACAAAGTTTTACACAACTCCATGTATATATATAGGTATACAAATCAAACATTTATAATAAATTATGATTTCATACCAGTTCCAATGGTCTTGTGATGAAAAAAAGCCATCCATACCCAGAGAGAGGACTGTGGGATCTAAGTGTGGATCACAACATAGTATTTTTCACACTTTTTTGTTATTGTTTGTTTGCATTTTGTTTTTTCTCATTTTTTTCCTCTTTGGATTTTTCTTGTGCAGCATATTTGTGGAAATATATATAGAAGAATTGCATTGGATTACTTGCTTTCGGGGGGGGGGGGTAACGGAGGGGAAAAATTTGGAACACAAAGTTTTGGAAGGGTGAATGTTGAAAAATATCCAATCCATGCTAATGTTTTGAAAATAAAAAAGCTTTAACTAAAAAAAAATATATATATATATATATATATATATATATATATATATATATATATATATATATATATATATATATATATATCAATTGATAATTCTGTAACCCTCACATTCAATTACAAGATCTCAATGTGGGATCATGACCAACAGTTTAAGAAGGTAGGTGCTACATGGCTCGGGCTATTTCTAAGTTGCCATGAGTTGCCCATTTGAACTGATGAGCTTCCTAGGCCAATGACATCAGTTATAGATCCAGGACCTCTCCCTGTCCCAAACAACAACCCACATGGATTCATTTGAACTTCAGCTTCTTTCTCTTCAGTTTAGTATTTCCTGAAAGTGCCAGAAAACAATGAAATGGTCAACTGGGTCAGAAATTTAAATGTAGGATTGAAAAGGACAACTCTCAGTTGTATCTGAGAACACCTTAAGTCCATAAAAGGAGAAATGCTAGGGAAGATATTTCAAAAACTGTTCTGTTTTGGCTAGAGAGTAACATTTTCCCTTTTGTTCACTCTTCAATGAAATAACAAACTTTGCAAATCTTTGACTCCCATGTATTTGAATATATGTGCATAAAATGTCTACCTCATCTATCTATAGATATGGAAAAAATAGAAGATAAATTAATAAAACAAAATTTTAAAAACATTCACTGAAGTTAAATATTGTATTAGTCATGGAGCAAGCTGCTGGTGCCTACCATACCACCACCTGCTTGCTTGGCAATATGGAAACCAAAAACCTATACTTGACTCCAGGTGCAGAGATCTAGAGATCAGAGAGTAGAAATTCTTATACAGAAAATGTGGCAGCTGCAGAGCTAGAGGAAATTCTTTCAAGTTCCCCTGGGACAATCAAAGAAGATAGATTTCTTGACAGTATGGTGGCTCAAAGAGTTCTACTCTATTTTAGGTTAAATCCCAATACTTTACAGTTTTATGTTTGGGTCAAATATTAATTGGAAAAAAACTAATAATCATAATCATAAATGTGAACAATCTATTAAAAACACTTTCATTTCACATTTTCTTCACAATCTGGTGAAGTATCCCATATAATCCTTTCTACTATACTATGGATATGAAAATGCACCTTGGTGCTGAAATTTATAAAACTTTTTAAAAACCACCCCATATTATTAACCATCTCCTTAAAACCCTTTTATTTCTGAGTTTTCCTGACACTCTTCTCTCCTGGCTGGTCTCCTGCCTGTCATCTTCAGTCTCCCCATGCACATCCCCTTTCTGGGGATATTCCCTAAAGTTCTGCGTAGGGCCTTCTCCCTCTCTAGGAAGAGTTCTTAAACTTTTTGTGTCATGGAGCTTTTTGGCACTTTGATAAATTCTAGGGATTCCTTCTCATTATCACAAACATAATGTTTTCAAAAGTATAAAATACATAGTATTGTAAATAAAACCAATTTATATTTAAATAAATCAAATTTCCCATCCCAAGTTCGAGGAGTCCTTGAAATATCTCCAACAGAATCCTGGTTAAGAAGCCCTACTCTGGGTTCTCACTATTAAAAAAAGAGCATCAACTCTTATCGGTTTACCATTATCTATATGCAGATGATTCCCTTATCTCTAGTTCCAGCCTCAGTCTCCCTTCCAGCTTCAGTCTTATGTTACCCAATTGGATATTTCAAACCAGGTGATCCCTGAAAACCCAACATATCTAAAACTGTTACCTTTCCTCCTAAGTTCTCCCCACTTCCAAACTTCCCTATTTTATCTAAGGCATCACCATCTCTCTGGTGATTTCCACGTTTGCTACAAACTTGGCACGATTCTGAACCTCTTCCATAGCCCACATATTCAAACAATGCCAAATCTTGCAATCTAACTTCACAACACCTCTAAAATCCACTCTTCTTTCTCTCCACTTACACAGTTACACAGGTAGTTCAGGCTTCTATCATCTTTCACCTAGATTACTATAGCAGTCTCCTCATTGTCACCCTATCCCAAAGTCTCTCCCCAATTTTCCTTAAGGATCAGTCTAATCGTGTGACTCACCAAACAGCTTCAACTCTAAGGCTTCGCACTGTATGTACGATAAAATATAAATTCCTATCTTTAATTTTTAAAGAAAGGCACACATCAGTGGTGTCAAACTCAAATAGAAACAGGACCACTAAATTGTTAGATTCCTGCAGGCTACATACTAACATTATATTTTGTTGCATTTTTATTTTGTTAAGTATTTCCCAATTACATTTTAATCTAGTTCAAGCAGGGAACACCCAAGAATGCTGTGGGCCACCACTGCTACACATGTTTGACACCTTGGCTTTACAGAACCTGGTTCTAACCTGTCTTTTCAGACACACTCTTTCATATTACCTTTTGTCCTACCTTCTGGGATGGGAGCCAACCAAACAGGTCTTGTCTTTGTTCCTTACTCAAGACTGTCTTCTGTCTTTTCAATGACCATATCCCATGCCTGAAATGTATTCCCCTCCTTACTTCAAAATGATACTTAGGCAAGATGCCTTTCCTGATTCCCAAACTAGTTAGTGCCCTCCTTCCCAACTACTTTGTATTAACTATTTTATATTGGTGTATGTCGTATATATTCACATTTGTTATTAACAGATATTAAATATATGTGTGTATACATATCTGTGTGAATGTGTTTGAGTATTTGAATGTGTACATTCCCATTTGTATATTTTTGTACTTACTGACTCCACCATTAGAATGTAAACTCACTGGGAGAACAAGGCTGGTATATAATTCTATCCCCATTGCTAAGCACAGAGCAGAGTGCCTAGGTACCTGAATCAGAGTAGGTGCTTAATAAAATACTTGCTGACTGATGGATTAGCCCTTTTCTACCACAATGGAGCTTTCACATCTCTAATTACACAGAGATCTCTGTAATATTTTTTTTTGTTTCAGTAGTAATAGTCCAAATGATCAATAAGCACTTATTTTATTAAGAATTTATTATATGCTAAGCACTCCTTTTTTACATCTACCTAATTGATTTATTACCCTTCTTACTATAGGCTTTTCCAACAGTTTTCATTCTTCCTTATTCTTTCTCTCATGGCTTTCCCTATGATCCCTTCCCCTCCACTCCCCTCACCTAAGAGCCTTGTTTCATATTTCACTGAAAAAATTTAAGCTTTTTGCTAAGAATTCTCTCTTCTCCCCTCTTCCCCACTCTCTCACTAAACTTCAATCTCTCCCAACCTACTGGCTGCTTTCCTACTATCTATAAACATACCCGTTTTCCCTCATTTTCAAAAAACTCACTAGATCCATTTATCCCAGATAGCTATCATCTTATCTGTATCTCTCCTTCCTTTCATAGCAAAACTCCTTGAGAAAACCATCTAAAATAGATGCTTTCACTTCCTTTCCTCTTACTCTCTTAACTCTTTTCCATCTGTCTTCCAACTTCATCATTCAACTGAAATTGAATTTCAAGTCTCTCCAAAATTATCAATGCCAAATTTAAAGGCCTTTTCTCTGTCCTCTTCCTTTGAGGTTTCTGTATCTTTTGAAACTGTTGATCAACTTCCTCTCAATTATACTCTCTTCACAGAGTTTTCCTGATACTGCCGTTTCCTAGTTCACCTCCTATCTATCTGACTGCTCTTCTCAGTCTCCTTTGCTGGATCTTCATCCAGGTCAACAATTAACAATAGGCATCCTCTAAATATGAAAATATGTTTAGAAGAATTGCACATGTTTAACCTATATCAGATTACTTGCTGTCTAAGGGAAGGGAAGGATGGAGAATGAGGAGAAAAAAATTTTGGAACACAACGTTGTGCAAGAGTGAAAGTTAAAAAACTATCTTTGCATGTATTTTGAAGAATAAAACGCCATTAGCATATACAACAACAAAAAAACACTGGGCATCCTCCACAGCTTTTTCTGTTACTGGATTATCTTCTCTTCTCCCTCCATACTATTTTGCTTGATGATTTTATCAGCTCCCATGGATTCAATTATCATCTCAATACAAATGATTTTCAGAATTATTTATCTTCATATTTCTCTCTCTCTCTCTGTCTGTCTGTCTGTCTCTCTCTCTCTCTTTTTTTTTTCCCTAAGGCTGGGGTTAAGTGACTTGTCCAGGGTCAGACAGCTAGGAAGTGTTAAGTGTCTGAGACCAAATTTGAACTCGGGTCCTCCTGAATTCAAGGCTAGTGCTCTATTCACTGTGCCACCTCGCTGCCCCCTCATTTCTCTCCTTTCTCAACTCTCTGCTTTTTGGACATCTTGAGCTTGAGGTTCCATAGACACATGATGTCCAAAATTGAATTCATTAGCTTTTCCCTTCCTTAAGCCAATCTCTCTTCCTAATTTCCATAAAGCACACCACTATCATCCCATCCTTCCAGGCAAAGGAATGTAGGTGTTATCTTCGATTTCTCATTCTTCTCTCATCTTCTATATATCACCAAATTTTTGCCAAGACGTGTCTATTCCAACTCTTGTATACAACCTTTTCCTCACTTAACACTTCCACCACCCCAGTGCAAGCCCTCATTGTCTCATGCCTGAACTATTATTGCAATAGCCTGTTGGTTGATTTCCCTTTCTCAAGTCTCTTTCACTCCAGTCCATTCTCCACTTGGCTATCAAACACTTTATTAAATAAAATGTAGTAATTCCTTATTAGCTCCAGGATCAAATATAAAATCCTCTGTTTGGATTTTAAAGTAATTCCTATACTAACTCTTTTTCTACTTTTACAGTTTTCTTTCATTATACATTCCTCTCCACATACTATATGATCCAGTGAAACTGGCCTCCTTGTCTATCCTCAAACAAAACACTTCATATCCTGATTCTATTTTCATAGTTACAAACCATGCTTAGAATGCTCGTTCTCCTTGTCTCTGTCTCATCTTCTTTCATGTATCACCTAAAATATAACATTCTTCAAGAAGTCTTTCCAAGTCTTCCATAACACTAGTCTTCCTTTAAAGTTAACCTTTCACCTAAGATATATTATAAGATATTTAATATGTATGGGAATGCCTGCCATCTAGGGGAGGGGGTGGAGGGAAGCTGGGGAAAAACTCGGAACAGAAGGGAGTACAAGTGATAATGTTGTAAAAAAAAAAAAAAAAAATTACCTATGCATATGTACTGTCAAAGAAAATGTTATAATTATAAAAATTAATAAAAAACAAAATTAAAAAAATAAAAATTAAAAATAAATAAAGTTAACCTTTCTTCAGTTGATTATTTTGATTATGTTGATTAAGACCAAGATACTCCAATTTGGTGCAAAAGAATTAAATGTTTTGCTCAAGATCACACAGATACTAAGTAGCACAACTGAGCGCTGAGTATTGAAAATACCCTGCACCAAATTCCAAGGCCTTTCCATTACATAAATGCTGTCTCAATATAACAAATTACCTATGCCTACTATGTACAGGTCTCTGTGCTAGGTGCTAAAGGAGAGATACAGTTTAAATCTGTAAAGTACTGCCTTCACCAAATAAGAGGATAAAATATAGACAGAAGACATTATAGTAAGTGGCAAAGTAAAATTTAAACTATTAATATTTGAAGTCACATGGCCTGGAGATAGAGATAAGGAAAGAAGAGACTCAGATTCACAATCACTCCAATATGGCCTTGACAGGGAGTCACGCTTGCCTAGAGAGGGGAAAACCAAGTTATAGAGACCCTTGAATGTCAGAGTAGTGAATCTGAATTTTATTTCATAGGCTAGAGAATGGGGTTTTGAATGGAGAAGTTGTGTAATTAAATGAAAGATTAATATTACAATGGTGGTTTTAGCTTAGATGGGAGAGAAGTAGAGATTGAAGGCCAAAACACTACTCAAGAGGCTATTTTGCAATATTACAAGAGAACCAAGGATCTGTATATGACAGTGATGACAGTAGAATAAAAAACAAATAAATAACCTGTTATAAGATTTCTCTTGGAGGCTAAAAAACAAAACAACAACAACAAAAACTAGTAGAACAGATAGGAAAGACTTTCAAAATGATACACTTAAAATATCCATGGTGAATTTAGCAATAAATTTTGTAACAGATAATATAGAAAAGTAATATTATTTATTACATCTAAAATGAGCCTATGCTTTAATTTAGTAATTTTTTTATCAATAAGTAATATATGATTGAAGGGTTATAAAAAATTAAGTAATTATCTTTAAGTCTTGTACATTTTAATTATTTTTTCTTGCTTTACTTTGAATCATTGAAAAAAATTTTTTTCACATATAAAAATCCCAAAGTATTTCACCAAGTCACAAAGCTAGAAGGCTATTTAGAAATAATATAGTCCAAGTCCCTCATTTTATAAATGAGAAAACTAAGGTTTGGAGAAGTTAAATGGCTTGGCTAATGTCACACCAGAATTAAGCAGGCATTCAAAATGAAAGCTTACTTATTCTAAATTCAAAGTTTCACTAGTGTTTATTTATGATTATGTGCCTAGAATTGTACTAAGAATGGTAGAATAAAAAAAGGAAGGAGTCACACCTCACACCTTCCAGTAGTTTACAATCTCACTGAAAAGACCACTTAACACTAATTAAATCTCATAAAACAGTATATAATCTAGAACTGAATTATTTGTTTCCAAAGATAATTGTGAATGAAACTGAAGTTTACTGAAGAAAGTGACCAAAGTGGGTTGTATCAGGATCATAGAGGACCAATGAGAAGAATGAGACTCACCTGACAAAAAGATGTTGGCCCAGAATGTCCAACTGAAAATACTTTTTGGACAAGGCCAATGTGGAAATTGGTTTTACATGATTGTGCATACTAGTTACAAAAATTGTTTTCTTTTTTTTTTTTTTTCTTCCAACTTAAGGAAAACAAAGTGAATAGGGAAAATATTGCAAAAGCAAAAAGCAAAACAGATTGGCTACTGCAGTCCAGGAGGTATCACTAAAGAAATAGGTGACTGGACTAGTGCCCTAAAGGATTTAGTTAAGTAAAGAGCTCATTGCAGGTGAAAAGCCTTACATCTTTTGCTAAAACTTGGTTTTGGGGCTGTCACTCATAACTCCAGACAGAGCTCTGCAATCATAGGAAAACAAAGGAAGCCACAAGTGTGAACAGAGTAGAAAATAGAGCTTAGAACTCCTAATCAGAGTGCCCTGCACCCTTATGCAAACTCATATAAAGTCCTCTAAAAATAACTCTATATTTTCATAGCATTACTATCATGAAGATAGACACAACACCTTCAGAAAGGGCCCTTCCTCACCTCTAGAAAAGAGCTATTAATTTAGAGTTCATAAAGATATGACAATGGCTAATATATACATATCAGGTGTTCATAAGAACATAGATTTGGAATTGTAAGAAACAGTAATTATCAAATTCAATTCAATACCCTCATTTTACAAATGAAGAAACTGAGGCCCAGAGAGATCAAGTAGTTTGCCTCCAGTCACATTAGTAACTAAGTAGTGAGGAGCACAGCTTTTCAGACTACTCTTTCTACTGTACCATGTTGCTTCTTAACTTAATTACAAGTGTGGAGGCTCTGCAGCTCTGTGATTCTTCACTTTCCATCACTATCTACTTGTACCTTCTAAAGGGTTACTTCTTCAGAGACATAAAATAAGAACACATCTAGGAAAAAAAAGTACAACAAAAGAATCCATCCTATATTAATGTCTGGAGACATTAATTCTTGAGGGGACAAATACTTATCTTAGTATAATTCAAATTATGCAAATTATGAATTTAGTAGTATCTTGTAACTTCTGGGCTTAGACGTGATCCATAATTGAATAAATTTGGAAAAACAACTGGTTAAAACTATAGAGTATGAGTGTTTCCAAATTAGAAATCAATACAAATAAAGCTGAATCTTGCTAACAGCAAGAAGTCCCAATGCTTGCAAACAAGCTCCACTACCTAAAGAAAGTTTCTCAACTATTACGTCTTTTTATTATGGGAAATGAGTGTGGACCACAACATAGCATTTCCACTCTTTCTGTTATTGTCTGCTTGCATTTTTGTTTTCCTTCTCAGGTTATTTTTACTTTCTTTTTAAATCCGATTTCTCTTGTGCAGCAAGATAACTGAATAAATATGTACACATATATTGTATTTAACATATACTTTAGCATATTTAACATGTATGGAAGTACCTGCCATCTAAGGGAGGGGGTGGAGAAAAGGAGGGGAAAAGTTGGAACAGAAAGTTTTGCAAGGGTCAATGTTCAAAAATTACCCATGCATATATATGTTTTGTAAATAAAAAGCTATAATTAAAAAAAAATTTTAAGTGAAAAAAAAATCATGTTTTTTTGTTATCTTCCCTAAAAATTCAGATACTCTGAATTTCAAAATTCATTGTATGAATTTTCAACAACTCCAAACATACTAAGATAGAAGAAACATTTCATTTCAAATAGAATTTAATAAAAATCAGCTAGTGATTAAATTCAGAGTATGTTATAACTTTGCCAAATGCCTATGCAAAGTAGTTTTTATACAGCCTTACCGTAAAAGATGTCAAGTTTATTTTGAAAGTTTTCTACAGCACAGGCTAAGTGACCTAGTGTAGCAGAAATAGTATTCAGAAACAAAGAATTTGGGTTTAATTCCTAGCACTAGTACTTAAGTATCTGGATGACCTTGGTATCAGTCTTTCTCATTTGTAAAATGACGGAATTGGAATAGACCCTTAAAGGAACTTTTTCTCTCTAAATCTATGATTCTGGGGTCAAAAAGAAGCATGAATGTACCCTTACTTCTCCTGGCCAACATCATTTCTGTTTCTAGGAGTCAACAATCCCTCATGGAGACAAAATCCACATCAATAATAATAACTGGTACAGATGTATAGAAACTTGCTGTCTTCTATAAAAGAAAAACTCTCAATTACTATTACCAAGTTTGGGACTGGTGAATGAGAAAGCACCTCATGCAATTCTTTTGCACAAACTCACTACAAAACCAATTCTCCTGTGGATAACTGTCAAGTTACTTCCCATACTAACAATTTCTTCAAATGGAGTTTAGTCCCTAATTCTGTTCTGCATAAATGTTGCCTTCATTGATAAGTACCAAAAAAGTCTATTTCTCTTTTAGAAATTTTAGAAATACAATATAGATCTCAATCTCTCACCTATATTTCTACCAGTATTCTTAAGCCAGTTTTTCCAATAATCATTAAAGAATGCAAAAACCTGTCTACTTCTCCTTAGCAGGTAAAAGCAGTAAAATATGTAAAACCAGCCATTTAGCACAAACTTGACATACAATTACTCCTCCTTTGTAAGTGAATCATTGTAAACACTTAAAATACAAAATACACCATTTAAAAACCCTATTTAGAAATAACCTGCTTCAAATCCAAAGTATTAAAAATTAGATATCATATCCAAAAAAGGGAGAAACCTCTAGGAACATAGCAATTGTGCTATTTCAAACCACTTACTCATCAAACTTAATGTTAAAAACTAAAAATGATAATGGTATTTTAAAACATGTTTTCAAAATTCAAAACATATAAATTACAGGATGATGTAAGCTGTAAAATTATCAAAACTTTTATATTAACCAGACTGAATTATCAGTCAACAACTAATGCAGACTTTACTATCATATGAAAAGGCACATCCATGAGTTTAAGACAAAGTTAAAGTGGATAACATTTAAAAGTAATTAAAGGGAATAGATATAACTAGTCCTCAAAAATAAGAATTCAAGCAACCTAAAACTGCCTTGCCAAAATGTCTCAACTCTAAAAGAAACTTTCTTCAAAGGAGTGTTCAGTCTGCATGGCTCATTCAATTGTATGAAAAACTTGTATGAAAAAAAAAAAAAAGAAAGAGAAAAGAAGAGAGGGAGAGAAAAGGGGGGGGGAAGAGAGGGAGAGAGCCCAAGCAAACTGTGATTTCTTAAGGTGAATGCTATTATTCCAAAAGTGCATACCAACTGACAAAATTGAAAATTTGCACATCACTCACACTTTCTCACTTCCAGGCAATCCATGAAATTCTTTAGAGGCAATATAAATGTGTTGGATCAGTTGAACAGCAATATTCATAATTATCAAAATATCACAAACTGAGCAATAAAAATCTAAGTATAGTACTTGAACATTTTATCTATAAACATTGACAAATAAGACACTTTATTCTTTTAAATTAGTCACATGTTCTTAGGAAATTTACCAGGGGAGGGGTGTCTTTTAAAAAGATACTAATTAATTCCAATTGCCAAAATCATAGAAGAAAAACAAGACTGAATGCCACTAAAAGCTTTAAGTGCATTTTTCCATAACTGAATAAAATGCACATATATTTAGCACAAAGCTACAATTGCAATTTTTAATTAAATACATTTCAGCACTGGTCTAAACAAACTTCCTTGAGAAAACAGGAGATGATGAGTTACCACGGAGAAGCCTATTGCAGACTTAGAGCGAACTTTAAAATTCAATAACACAAGGTGAAAAAAAATCTACATTGAAATAAATTCTCCAGTTATTTTTTGAAATCGATCCAAAAGTTGATCTTCAACATTTACTTTGATCAACTTCATCTTCTGCAACAGGTGACACGAGAAACTCTACTCCCCAAGGAAAATTGGGGGGAAGGAAGGAAGGATGTTTCTAAGAAATCAATTGCTTATAAGACAGCTCGGGAGAGACTAATGTAATTTGTGATTTTACAAAACTGAATTTCAACCAACTGTAACCTTTTAGTTTGATTTTAATTTTTTTTTTTTTACAGCAGTCACCTAACGGCAACTGTTGCATGTGCCTATTAACACAAAGAATGAAAACAAACACACGTATGGCTAATTAAGGTTTCCCCCAACAACACAAGTGGTCCAGTTAATTCCTTGAGAAAATTTCAAAACCACACAAAGCAAGAAATGTGAAAGAAAAGAAGCAAGAGTAGAAACGACACTATTTACATGTTTACACCCTAAATATCGTTCTACGATCCCTTCAAAGAGATAATACACAAACTCTAAAGTGAATTCACATTAAACCAAGCAAAGTAGCTAGCTAGCTACGGCACTTCAAAAAAAAAAAAAAAAAAAAAAAAAAAAAAAAGCAAAACAAGTCTACTTATTTAAAAAAAGAAAGAAAGAAAGAAAACAACCATGGCTACGTGTATGCCTAAGCCTCAATCCAGTCTTGTGGAACACTGCACTGGCTCAAATTTTTTTTTTTTTTTTTTAGGGGGGGGAGAGAAAAGTGGTAGAGACAGACAGTGTGGCCTGCAAACTGCAACAATGCAATCTCCATTTTGAACAATGCACCTCTTTCCTCTTGTAAATCTAGTTTTTTGCCACTTGATGTGCAATTGCATTTCCCCTCTCTCAGGGGGTGAGGTGGGGGGTGGGGGTGACGCTAGAGCAGGATGCACAGTGCAAGAGAGAGAGCGTGTATGTGTATATGAGCGTGTGCGTGTATGTGTGTGTCTTCGGTGTGGAGGGGGTGAGGGGTGGAGGCAGTGGAGGAGGGGGAGAAGGTGGAGAGTGGGAAAGGCAAGCCCCTGATGCGGTCGGGCTGGGTGGATACCTGGGGTACTGCTGTAGGTGCTGTGGCTCCTGAAGCTGCTCTCGGTGCAATAGCTGGCATCGTCGTCGTCTTCCATTTCCTCGGGATAATCGGAGTCATCGTCGTCGTCGTCCTCTTCCATAATATCCTCCTCCTCCTCCTCCTCTTCGGAGTCCTGCGTCTCCTCGGGGTCCCCCTCTTCCTCCTCCTCTTCCTCGGAGACCATGTCCTCGTCCTCGTCCTCCTCCTCGCTCTCGTGGTCATCGTACACCACTTTGCTGATGCTCCTCCTGGACGGGGTGGCCCGGGCCAGGTGGCCGCCGCCACCACTACCACTACCGCCGCCACCGCCGCCGCCGCCGCCGCCGCCGCCCCCGCCTCCAGCTCTGCCTCCCCCGCCTCCTCTCCCCCCCCGGCCCGGGGCGCCGGCGCTGGGGCTGCTGCTGGGGGGGGCGGCCGGCGGCGGCGGCGGCTTCCTCCGGCTACCGCCGCCCCCCCTGGGGGAGCTCAGCCGCGCCTTGGGCGCCACCTCCGCCTGGGCGGCGGCCCACCTGCCCCGGCTGCTGCCTCGGTGCCGGGAGCGGAGACCCCCGATGGGCCCGGCCGGAGGAGGCGGTGGCGGCGGCGGCGGCGGCGGTGGCGGGGGAGCCGGGGCGCCGCGCTCCGCAGCGCCCGCCGCGGGCTGCTTGGGCGGCCTGCCCCGCCTGCCCCTCATGTCGGAGCCGAGGAGGGAGGGAGGGAGAAGGGAAAGCCGAGGGGGGGAGGGGGACCGGCCGAGGGGCGGCGGTGGGGAGCCGCTGGGGGCGGGGTGGGGAGCCCCGCGGGGTCGGGGCGGGGGGGGCCCGGCCGGCGGAAGCGGGTGGAGGGAGAAGGCTCAATCCGAATTGCCGGCGCCCCGCTCCCGATCGCCTCCAGCCGCCATCTTGTTTCTTCCCTCTCGCTCGGTGACTGGGGGAACCGACAGCGGCAGCAGGCCTGGAGCGCGGTCACGTGAACGCCCCCGCCGACGAGGCCGAGGCCGACGCCGCGCAGCCGCCTCTAGGGGGAGCGCGGGAGCCTGCAGCCGGGGCCCAGCTAGCTGGCGGGGGCGCGCAGAAGGGGGGAACCCAGGCAGTTTCGGGGCCCGGGGCGTTGGGGTCCCTACAGTACAGGAACAACTTAGGGAGGGATTCAGGGTTTTAAAAATGTGCCCTAACCCTCCTGGTTAGGAGATCAGGCCAGAGAGAGCTCTTCGGGACTATTGGAGGTCTAACCTCTCCTCCCGTTCCCCCACCCCAACCCTGTAGCTGAAAAACACGAGAAAAGGGAAACCCCAGAATTAAAGTGATGGAGAGACCCCTCCCAACAAAACTGGAGTCAAACTAGATAATGGAGTCGGCACTCTGGGAAGGACTAGAAGGGGAAAGAGGGAGGAAGTAGGAGAGGGGAGGAGCAGAATTTCAGCCTGAGTGAGACACTGAGGCTATACGTTGGGCAGCACCAGAGACAGAGACCCTGGGAGGGAATGCCTGCGGGAGGGAGAGAGCTTGCGTGCACCTCAGGGAGCGCTGGGTCCTGGAAAATCCTGTCATTGCACCCCAGGAACAGCGATACCGCCGCGGTATCTTCAGAAACCCCGCCCAGCTCGAGCCGGAGGGCTTGCTACAAAGTAGCATTAAAGGCGATTCCAGAAATGGGGACTGTATTTGGGAGGCACCACCGACTGCCCCAGTGAGTTTGACAGCTTCAATCTCCAAGTACCTTCCCACTGCAGCCGGTGCACGCCGTAACAATAACCCATATCGGTTCTCCTTCAGTTCACTATACACCTAAACACAGAGAAGTGATTCCTGAAGGACTCTGAAACTTCAAACAAACTTTTCAGTGCCACCTTTGCAATGCTGTTGACTCCAACATTTGAAACTGGCATTTTAAAAGACTGCCTCCTATTATTTTATTTTTAATTGGGTATATTTAGGACTTAGTATAATATTGTATCTTAATTACATTACAATAGTATTCTATGCCACTAGCTCTTAAGCTTAATCACGATAATTTGTAGGCCATTGAGGTTCATAAGAAGATCTGAGCCCTTTCTGAGGTAGTGGAACAAAGCTTAACATATTTACACACACACACACACACACACACACACACACACACACACACACACACACCCACCGATAGATCTGTGGCAAAGACATCCAAGCTACCCACATACACAAACCTACACTATTCTGTGAGTTGGCCCAATAAGCTAGATAGTGAGGAAACACCCTAACTTCTATGAGCAATGGAACAAAGGATGATTAGGAGGAAGGAAAAGACCCATGTTCCCTATAGGTTTCTCTTGAATTCCTGGTCTCCTTACAAGTCTAACTGCCCTTTAAGTTGCAAGCATTCATTTCTATGTTAAAATTTCTTAGCAAACATCTAAAGCATTAGCTGACATTCAGGAAAGAAAGCAAGAGTAGACTATAGGAGCCAAAGAATGCTGACTTTCAAAACACACACTTTACTGGTTTCACAGTTAATATTTTTAAATGATTAAGCTGCTGATTATGCCACTCAAAACTCACTTGACAAGTCATTTTTAAAACATTCTGGAACCACCATCACAACCATTAATAATAAATCAACCACCTAGAATCTACCATGCCCCTCAGACTGTGCTAGGTGTTGGGAATTGTTTCAAGAATTGAAATAATCTCTATTCTCAAGGAGTTTCTTTACTAATGGAAAAGACAGCATGTTCTTCTTCTAGGCCTCAGATTTGCAATGGGATCACCAAAGTGGTTTGGGGATAAACCTATGACTGACTACTACTATTGTTGCTCATGAAACCTAAGCACTATGTTTTTCATAACAATCAGCCATAGCAAAAATAGTTGGTGCAAAATATTCCTCCCCCCCAAAAACCCTGTAACACTCTCTCCAACAAATACACAGACTCATGGATGATAGTGAGGCACAAATTTAAAGAATAATAGTAGTGAGGTATACAAATAGGAAATACATATGCTAAAGCAACTCATATCTCTGGAATTGCAGGGACTTGATGTCATTTCTCTATTGAGTCCACACAAAATTCAATGGAATGAGATATTCATGAAGATTGGGATTCTCTAACACTAGGATTAACTGGTTCCCCACATAGCATGTCATCTGTGATGGATGAGTAGCTCAGTTAGTCTTGCTTCTCACAGAAAGTGACATCTAAAAACTAAAAATGAAAATCTACATATTTGAACAGTGTATTAGCTCCTCCTGGGGTGTGTGGAAAAATTAAAATTTGTTTAAAAGTCTGAATGGACCTGTAACTTCCCCAAATTCAGATTATCAGCCTTTTACCAGTTCCTGATATCATTCCTTGATAAGCAGCTGCGGTTTTTATCACCTCCAGCCTCATGCTTGATTGGAATGCTACACTATATATATATATATATATATATATATATATATAGTATAAAAAAAAAATTATATATATATATATATATATATATATATATATTTTTTTTTTTAGGAAGAAACAGAGGCATTTACCCTTGGATTGCCAGAAATCTCTATTTCTTCAGGTCATTGGCTCTGAGGTTTTCACCTCTCAGGAAGAAGGTAGAAGATAGCCAGAGGTAAGTGATAGGCAGCAAATTCTAGATCTCATTATTAAATGTGATCATTTATAACCCCAAAAGTAGCAGTTGATTTATTATCTAGACTTAAGTGATAGAAAAAAATTAATAATGCATATTAAACCTATATATGGAGCATTTCCTGTCCACCCCTCTCCTCCCACTCATTTATCTAACTCCACCCCCTTGCAAGATTGAGTTGTTGCAAAGTTTCTGGGAAGATGGCAGAGTAGGTCAGAAAAAAAAAATTTATATTACATTTTTTATTATAGGTTTTTTTTTATATACAGAACATGTGCATGGGTAATTTTTCAACATTGACCTTTGCAAAAACTTTTGTTTCAACTTTTCCCCTCCTTTCCTCCATTCCCTCCCCTAGATGGCAGGTAGTCCCATACATGTTAAATATGTTAAAGTATATGTTAAATACAGTTATCTTACTGCACAAGAAAAATCGGATTTAGAAAGAAGGTAAAACAGAATTCCCAATCCCTCTGTTTTTGTCCACCCGCATTTTTTATTTCCTTCACAAGCCAATTGTACACTATTTCCAAGTCCGATTCTTTTTGTAAGATAAGTGAAGAAGAAGATTTGGGACAGAACAGGAGTCCTCCTGAGATAATCAAAGAAGACTCAAGGAAAGAACTCAGGACAGGGGATTTAACCAGCATGCTGTATAAACACTTTTAGACTGGTTCCACACCTTTAGTGCTAATTCTACTTAGTCTGGGTCTACCTGAATTCTGAGGTATTGAAGGTAGCTTCAGCCTGAACCACAGGAATTAAACTTCCAGACAGCCTGGGAAGTCGGATCCAAGTCTAGGAAGACTAAGGGAATCTGCTGATTAGAAACTGTAGTAGTTGTGCTTCAGAGAGTAGGTCCTGGTCCAGAAGGACCCAGCACACTGGTTGAGACAGTGGAGCAGGGACACTGCTGTTTGCTGGCACTTATAGGAGTGGGAAACAGATGGGAGAGCTGAAGTAAAGCTAGAGGCACCTTCCCTGACTACCTCAGGATTAGAGATGCTTATACTAATAGTTCTCATTAAAATAAAATAAAATAAAATAACAAAGAAGAAAGAAACCAGTCTTAGAAACTTACTTTGAAAATAGGGAAGAATGGGTTTCATCTTCAGAGGAAGACAATGAAGTAAGAAAAAATAAAAACAAATAACCCTCTTTTATGAAATGTTAAATGGCTACCTGCCCAAAAAGAATTTATAGAAGAACTCAAAGACCAAATGAGAGAAATTGAGGAAAAATTAATAAATAAATAAATAAACCATCCAAGAAAAACAAAATGATGGGGGAGGGAGGAAGTCAACCAACTAGAAAAGAAGGTCCAGAGTCTTAAGGAAAATAATTTTTTGAAATTTAGAATTGGGCAAGAGGAAACAAAATGTAAAGAATGAAAAAATAGAATAGAATGTGTAACATAAGAAAATATTTTAAAAAGTAAGAATAATTAAACTACCTGAAAGCCATGACAAAAAAAAAAATCTTAACCTAATAATGCAAGAAATAATCAAAGAAAATAGTTCTAGAGTGATAGAACAGGAAAGGACAGTAGGAATATAAAAGTCCCCTGATTTACTGATCACAGCAGTGGAATGTGGAAAACACAGCAATATTATTGTCAAATTAAAAAAAACCCAGATCAAAGAGAAAATTTTGCAAGAAATAAAATCCAACAATAAATAAACAAAAAATTTAATATGCTGGATCTACAATTAAAATTGTACAGAATTTAATAGCAACTGTGATAAAAGACTGCAAGTCCTGTAATTATATATATATTGGAATTATATTATATTGATAATCAAAAGAACTAGGTCAGTGGCCAATAATATCATACCCAGCAAAATTGGCCATAATATTGAATAAAAACAAAAAGAACATTCAATGATTTTCAAGGCTTTGTCTCAACCAAACTACAGCAAGGATCAAGAATTTATTAAGGAAAAAACATAGTTAACATTAAACTCAAAGTCAAACTTAAAGATTCAATGAAGAGAGAAATCTGCATTATATATCAGCCATATTAATATTGTTTTAGATGCATGTTTACATATGTGTATATGTGGATATGTATGTATAGGTTTGCATGTGAATATATGTGTGTGTGTGTGTATGCGTGTGTACATATCTATGCTTAACTGTAGCCTCCTTGGGGGAAGTAGGGGAATGAAAGGGGAAAAAAAGGAATAAAGTAAAATGAACAACAGAGGACAAAAGAACAATAAAGAAGCAAAGAAAAGCTGGGCAGTAATGAATATAATCTACTTCATGGAAATTTATTGTTCTATATTTTGAATCCTCCCTGATGTTCTGCTGGACACATGACAATATTTTGGGTTTTTTTTTTTTTAATTTTCCTTTTCTCTCTTTTGTATTCCATTTTTTTATTTTGTATTTAATCAAAAAATTTCCATAAAATAAAATTTGTCATGTTAAAAATAATAATTTTAAAAGAAATTTTAATTTTAAAAAAGAACTAGCAACTAAATACTAAAAACACAATGCTGGGTATAGCCTTCCCTTTTAACCACTATTTCTGAATCAAGGCTTTGTTCTTTACTTGAGGGACTTCACCTTCAAAACCAATCAGTTTTCTTTCAGTCATATTTGATTCTGCATGACAACACGTTCATGAAGTTTTCTTGGCAAAGATACCGAAGTGCTTTCCTATTTTCTTCTTCAGTGTGTCCCCATTTTATAGATAAAGAACTGAGGCAAAGAGGGGTTAAGTGATTTGTCCGAGGTCACAGAATTTGCTAGTAAGTGTGTAAGGCCAGATTTGAACTCAGGGAAGATGAGTATTCCTGTCTCCAGGTCTAGCACTCTATCCACTTCATCATCTAGCTGCCCTGAGCAACAAAACTCCATTTCTATAGGTTAGACCATAATCATTTTATAAGCATGTAGCAAATAATCATCAAGCAGTTCTGGGGTTGAGGCATTCTAGTTTGAGGGGTTTTTTTGTTTTGTTTTGTTTTGTTTTTAGCTCTAGTTTCCTCCTATTAGTCCTTGGAATGAATAGCTAAGGAAAAGGTATTAGGTTAGATAATTTATGCCCTAGAGGGAAGTTCTTTGCCTCTGCTAGAGGTTCAGATACTTCCTGACTTTTACATATACAAAAGAGAAGTTCTAAGACTTCTTATTTTTTCAGAATTTTAGTGATCCTACTATTGGATCACTAAAGATATTGAAGTAATTTGCCATATCTTCCAGCTCATTTTACAGATGAGGAAATTGAGGCAAACAAGTAAAGTTACTTACCCAGGATCACATAACCAATAAATGTGTGAGGATTGATTTGAACTAAGGAAGATGTGTCTTCCAGATCCAGCTCCCCTGTACTACCTAGCTGCCTATTCAGACCTATAAGATGGTTCTATTGCATCTGAAAGACTCTTGCTCATATCTCATTTCAATCAATCAATCAATTAAGTAGATTTTTAATACATCTACTTAATAACAGGCACTGTGCAAAGCACTGGAGATCTAAAAAGAGACGAAAGATAATTTCTGCTCTCAAGGAAGTTACAATCTCATGGAGAATACAATGTGAAAATAGATGTACCTAATAAGCTACTTACTGGATAAATAGGAAATAATTAACACAGGGAAGGTACTAGAATTAAGAGGGGTTAGGAAAGATGGAATTTTAATTGAGACTTAAATAAACCTGGGGAATCAATCAGTAGATGGAGTTGAGGAGGGAAAGCATTCCAGGTGTGGGAGAGAGACAGAGGAAATGTTAAAAGCTGAAAGTATTTCATGGACATCCCATGTCTCTGCTCTGGACCCTCATAGTCTTCATTTTTGCTGTTGTCTAAAATGGTTATACCCTTCCATAAATATATAAGTAAGCATTTACAGAAAAAAAGAGAAAGGTATAAATAAATATAAACTAGTTACATAAAGATAGTTTGAAAGAGAACTTGCAATTGAGAGGAATAAAAATAACTCCATAAATGTTGGATTCTTTGCTTCTTTGGTCATCATTTACATAAAGTACTCCAGTGTTCTCAGTGACATGTATTAAGCACTAGCTCTTTCTAATTTTTTAAATAGTTTCTATAAATCAGATAATTTACTTTGTGCTTTCCTGGATAATTTTCTTTATTTAACTTTCTTGTGTGTCTGCTGTTAAGGATATTTGAAAATTGAATGATCTCAGACACATCTATCATGAGTGTTTTTTTCTTTGCAGAAATGTTTCAAATGCCTCTTTTTAATTTAATATCCATGTTTTTTCATTAATGATTAAGTTTGGATTTTAAGTGTATGTCATATTAAGTTGCATCATGAGATTCTCTGCTTTTCTCAATATGTTCTACCATTCTCTTCTATGGTTTCTGGTGGGTGAAGATAGTTTTGTAATTCTAATCTCCTTTCCTTTACATCTTAAGGTTTTTATTCTGTTTATTTTCTTGTCATTGAAATTTTTAAATTTAACCTTGGATTCTTGGAGTGTGAAGCATAGATTATTTGTTGTTGTTTTTTTCATGGAGTTTATATATTCTTTCAATTAGCTCTTTTTTTATATTCAAAAGTTCTTGGAACTTTTCTTATTTTATTCTTAGAATTTTGGGGTTCATGCTTTTTGACTTGTCATGCTTTTTGGAGGCTTAGGATCCATTTCTCTATAGAGCCTGTCTGAGAATTTGTATAGATAGCTTACATTCTTTTAACTTTATTTTTTTTGTTTGTTTCAGATAATCTTTTACTTCAATATATTTCTATTATTTACTCCCATGAACTCAAATTTTTCTCTTCTGCTAATTATATATGCTGTGTAGAACATACATTTTGCCTGCCTAACTTCTATCAAGATTCTGATTTCTTTCTTGCCTTTAGGGAATCAACATTCTGTTTAGTTTCCATGCTCCTGGGAATCCACAGAGGTTTGTGTTTCATCAGGCATTGTTTAAGTTATCTTTTCTAGCAATATTATTTAGGAATAGTTGGGATCTTTTAGCTATCTTGGTACTCATGTTCCCTTCTTATCCAACTAAATATCTTTAAATTAAAATTAAATCAAATATTTAGATGTTAATTAATTTTTTGAAATGAAATTTAAATTTAATTAAATCAAGAAGGGAAGATCTTCAAACTATTTATAGGAGCTTTAAGTCCAAGAATGGGTTATTAAATTAAAATTAACTTAAGATTAAATTAAAATTAATAATTTTGCTATCTATTTATCTTCTTAAGCTCAAAGCTTTTAATTGAATTCTTCCTAAGATCTTTAGTGGTTTTAATATTTTTCCTATCTTTTTCTATTTTTCCTGTTTCCCTTGGATTCAGTATTTATTCTCAGAGCAGGATCTCAAATCTATTTTGTTGTTCTCTCATATAGAGGGATTTAATTTTCGTTGGCCTTGTTCCCTGTGCCAAGAAAATTCTGAGGGGACAGACTTTACCTCAAATGGGTTTTAGTCTCTTTTCCTCTTTCAGTGTAGACCAACATGCTGGGCCCCTTCATCAGTTCCCTTCATGTTTTAGTTCTCTGACTGAACTGAATCGGTATCTACAGCATTTTTCAATCTTAGAGCAAGTCAGAATGTGGATTCTAGACTTTCGGTCACACTGGGATTTTTAATCAAGGAGGCTAGCCTAAATAGAAGATAAGTACTTCATACTTCCCATTGTTTGTAGATTATAGGGCAGAGTCAAGATCATATTGTAACAAGCTAGTAGAGGGCAGGGATGATTTTTGTCTGCAAAAAGGGAAACAAGTAAGTCTCAAAGCACAAGGTTGTAGAAGCTGGTAGAAAAAAGTGTTAAGCAAACTGAAGTTTAACATTCTCCATTATTAATTTATAAGGATATTACTTTGTTGGACTTCCTGCCAGTTTTTTTTTTTTTTTTTTTTTTAGAGTTTGTAGGGAGTTGAGAAAATGTTTAAGAAATTACTCCAGGACTAACAAAATAGGACCTAAACAGTCTCTAAAGAGCTAAGAGTACAGTCCCATCAAGAAGACCTCAATTTTCTCCAGCAATGTAAAAAGAGGATATACTTATTGAGTTTTAGCCCACACTCAGCAGTAAGACTGAGAGAGGCATGTTTTAGAAGAGAAATTTTATGAGAGACTTGAGAGAGGGAGACAACTTTTAGAAAGAGAAATTCAAAGGAAGATATAACTCTGTGGAATAATACAAAGATCATTCTCCCAGGTGAATTCCTGTATGAGTGTAGAAAGTTTTGTTTCTTGTTGAGGTAGTTTAGGAGGACAATTCCTGGTTCCAAATGATGTGTTTGGAATTTATCACTAAATGATGAGATTTAGGTGCCAAATGTTGGGGTTTGGTCATGTGAAGAATTCACAATGGCCATTCTCTTTGATAAAGGGTAGATTTGTTTAGAAGAGATTATAGACAAAAAGAAGAGATGCAATAGACACTAGGAGTAATAAATATGAAATAGAGTTGGGAGAGCAGTTAGCAGGAAAGGGATTTTAACAATTATTGATGGAAAAGACAAGTTCCTAAATGTCACTTGCAATTAACTAGGATCTAGAAAGGAAACATTCCATGAGGTTGGAGTATGCCCTTAGCTATCAGGCTAAATAGCAAAAGAGAGTTAGTTAGCACTTTAAAGGAGTTAGTTATAAGAAGGAGAAACAATAGAGGCATGGGGGGGGGAATGGTGTGAGAGAAGATATATCACATGGCATGGGGGAGAGAAAAGATACTAAGAGGCAGAGTGTTGGGTTCAGCAAAGATGTCATGAGTCATGGACAGATTTATAGAGAAAATGTAACCTTAGAAGTCTAACAAAACTTAGATTTCTGATTGGGCATAGCAAGGTGGGGCTGCCCACAACCTCTATAAAGGCTATGAGGCTAAACTGATCTCCATCAGTGCCCTTCCCTACTTGCCTCAGGGAGCAATTCCATCAATACTTCAGTCCTCTGCCAACTGCACCTAGTTATTCAGGACTTCATCATTGTGACCTACTGTGTTCTGGATGTAGTAATCAGATAGAAGCACCAGAAGCAGTTAATGCCAAGAAAATTAAAAGATGACCAAAAGGGGATCCTTTCACTTCTATAAAGGACTGCAAAGAGAAAAACACGGAGTAGTTCCTAGCAGAGCTGGTACAGAAAATACTGTGAAGGCTCTCAGTGATGAAATTATAAATCCTCTTGGAAAAATCCATTTTGAGATTTTTTTTTAACTTGGAGATCTGAAAGAAAACTTGTTCTTGATACACTATGACCAGATTTAATGGAATGAATTGGTGCCCTTAGAATTTTGTATTTGAAAATTGTTCTCCTTGTGCAAAGTTTGAAGATTGCTCCATGCAATTTTTGAAAATTGCATCCTTGTGTATTACACTGTAGTAGTCGTGGACTGGATGATGAAAACCTTAACTGCATCACCTTCAATTTTACATAGCATAAAATTAAATGTGCCCTGAAGAATGAAATTTTCTAAAGATGTATAATGTTCAAAAAACATTTTTTGTACCCTCCTCTATGCTGTTCCTTAAGACTAGTTTGTCTAACCCTAGTCCCAGGATAAGGCTGTCATTGAGTGAAATGAAAAAAAAAAGCAAACAAATCCTAATTATAATATAAGTTCTTCCACAAACATTCTAGCAGATAGCATAATACATAACCTCACAATTGTTAAAATGCAGAAATACTTTTTGGAAAAGTGTCACAGACTGAAACTTTGCAAAGTTGAACATCATAAGGCACAAAGACAGATATGTTGAATGAAATGTAAAGGGAAAGGCTGTTTAAGTATAAGGGAAGCATTTTGTACCTTAGAAAGGGGTATGAGACTTGAATATTTCCACTGCACATGAAATAGCCAAAGGCAATAAAATTGCTCCAAAGCACAAATTACGTCCAAACTTCTGTTCTCCCTTATCTGCTTTAAGAACCAAATGGGAAACTGGGAAATGTAACTAACTGGTCACAGTAGGTAGGGATGGTATCCTTCATTGGAGGAATCTTTATTTCAACCAAGAAAGAGTAGTAAACCAGAGAAGCTAGCCATCTCATCAGGTCCTGCCTGAAGGTAACAAACTTCAGAGGTAAAACCCTGAGGGAAATGAATAACAGGCTTCCACAAATCTTAGGGCAAAAGGTACTGCTTTTGCTGAGAAAGCACAGTAACACTCCAATTAAAAAGATTAATTGCAACATGGAAGTTTTACATAACACAATAATATCTAACTAAACTAGAGGCTGGAAATGATAAGACTACAGATTCCTACTAAAGAGCAAGCTCAAGAATCCAGCAGAAAACTTATCTAACAGAGATGCCACACCCTGCTAGGAGCAAACTCAATTGAGCTACTCATCCAATAGAAATGCCTTTTTCTGGGAGGAGCACAATCCTAGTAGCAGAGAAACTTTTCATCACTGGCACTCTCCACATTGAAGACTGAAGAAAAAAATGAATGTTGAGACTCTGATTAGTTCTAGAATTAGGACTTGCCTTGGTTACATATGTTCCCTACATGTGTGCTTTGCTATTATTATATTTCAAGTTCATTCCCACATGCCCCCACTTCTAGGCTCTGAGTATTTTTATGGGAGCATGTGCCCCAAGTTGTTGGGAGAAGTACTTTATTCTTACTATGATTTTGGAATTAACATATTTATTTATTTATTTATTATTGTTTTTTATTTACCAGATATATGCAAGGGTAATTTTATAGCATTGACAATTGCCAAACCTTTTGTTCCAATTTTTCCCCTCCTCCCCCCCCCAGATGGCAGTTTGACCAATGCATGTTAAATATGTTAAAGTATAAATTGAATACAATATATGTATACATGTCCAAACAGTTGTTTTGCTGTACAAAAAGAATCGGACTTTGAAATAGTATACAATTGGCCTGTGAAGGAAATCCAAAATGCAGGCAGACAAAAATAGAGGGATTGGGAATTCTATGTAGTGGTTCACAGTCATCTCCAGAGTTCTTTCGCTGGGTGTAGTTGGTTCAGTTCATTACTGCTCTATTGGAATTGATTTGGTTCATCTCATTATTGAAGAGGGCCACGTCCATCAGAATTGATCATCATATAAGTATTGTTGTTGAAGTATATAATGATCTCTTGGTCTTGCTTATTTCACTCAGCATCAGTTCATGTAAGTCTCTCCAGGCCTTTCTGAAATCATACTGTTGGTCATTTCTTACAGAACAGTAATATGGAATAAACATTTTTTCCAAAAGTTATTTAATTTTACTGGCTATCTATTCAGGGAAAGCACCCTGGTTAGGACTCATGAGCTAGGAGTAGTTAAGTAATTTACAGGATTGCTCCTAGAACCCCAGGCAACAGAGATCCTTCTGAAGATTCATCTTTCAAATAAAAATTCAAAAGGAGAAAAGGGGAGTGATTTCAGAGAAGACCCTTTAATCCTATTGATTAAATAGAATTGTAACAAGTCTAATTGAAGACTTGTAATTCTTCCATCTTTCAGTATTCTCCCAGGCTACTTACCTCTGCTCTAATTTCACTTTATTTACTTCCTGGTCCAATTCCTTACCTCTTGGTCCTACGCATTCTAAAACCCCACCTTTTGCCTTCTCTGTTCCTATTCATGTATTCTAAAATGGAACTGGAAAAACTCATGCAATAGAACCAAGTATATTCATTATGTATTCATACTAGAAAATTTCCATTGGGACCTTAATAGAGCAGGATAATTTTTTTTACAATTCTTTAAATTTTCTATTCCACTTCCTGTTGAAGCTGTCCAAACCTCCTCTCTTCCAAGTTTTCAATGCCACCTTCTTCCTGAACCCCTCTGAAATGATAATATGACTACTTTATTTTTTTTAAAGTTATTTTGCCCTGAATTCCATCTTCTTTTCTCTTTATCTCAAAATGCCTTTTCTCTTTTTTGAATTTTTTAAAATTAATTTTATAATTATAATTTTTTGACAGTATATATGCATGGGTAATTTTTTTTACAACATTATTGCTTGTACTCACTTCTTTTCCAAATTTTCCTCTCCCTCCCTCTGCCCCCTCTCCTAGATAACAGGCAATCCCATATATGTTAAATGTGTTACAGTATATCCTAGATACAATATATGTGTATAAAACCGAATTTCTTGTTGCACAGTAAGAATTGGATTTAGAAGACAAAAGTAAGCTGAGTAGAAAGACAATAGTGCAAATAGTTTACACTCAATTCCCAGTGTTCCTTCTCTGGGTGTAGCTGATTCTATCCATCATTGATCAACTGGAACTGAATTAGATCTTCTCTATGTTGAAGATATCCACTTCCATCAGAATATATCCTTATACAGTATTGTTGTTGAAGCATATAATGATCTCCTGGTTCTGCTCATTTTACTCAACATCAGTTCATGTAAGTCTCTCCAAGCCTCTCTGTATTCATCCTGTTGGTCATTTCTTACAGAGCAATAATATTCCATAACATTCAAATACCACAATTTACCCAACCATTCTCTAATTGATGGGCATCCACTCACAAAATGCCTTTTCTCCAACCAATCTTTTCCTCTACCTCTTTAGTAATTGGCTTGCTGCCTATACAAGAGACTATGCTCTGGAGAAACTTCTATTTATTCCTTTTCTCATTCTTAATTCTTCTTGACCTTCCTGCAGGAAACCTCTCTACTATTCTCTTTTCCTGGTTATCCTCTCTTGTGTTTGTGACTACTCTTTCTTGCTTCTCCTTCTGCCAGTCAAAGCAGTTCTCAGTATCTTTTGCTTATCTATTACTCATATCATACCCTCTCACTTTGGGTGTTCCCCAAGGCCCTATCCTAAGTACTCTTTTTTAAAATCTGTACTTTCTCACTTGGTGAACTCATCAACTCCTATAAGGCTTATCATCTCTAAACAGATGACTCATACATCTATATATCCAGTTCTAGGATCCATCTTGAGTTCTACTTGTGTATTTTTAAAAATTTATTTATTTTAATGGTTTTTTTTTTTCTTTTTAAATTTTGACTCCCTTCTGCATACCCTCTCACATTGAGAAGGCTAACAAAATTATATCATTAATTTTGCTCGTTAAGTAATGCAAAACATTTCTCTATTAGCCATATTGGAAAAGAAGGAAAGACAGAGAGAGAAAGAGAGAGAGAGAGATAAAGAAAGAAAGAAAGAAAGAAAGAAAGAAAGAAAGAAAGAAAGAAAGAAAGAAAGAAAGAAAGAAAGAAAGAAAGAAAGAAAGAAAGAAAGAAAGAAAGAAAGAAAGAAAGAAAGAAGGAAGGAAGGAAGGAAGGAAGGAAGGAAGGAAGGAAGGAAGGAAGGAAGGAAGGAAGGAAGGAAGGAAGGAAGGAAGGAAGAAAGGAAGAAAGGAAAGAAGGAAGGAAGGAAGGAAGAAAAGAGCAAGGGAGGGATGGAGGGATGGAGGGAAAAAGAAAAAAGAGAAAGAAAGAAAATTATATTTTAATTTTTATTGAGAGCTCCTCAGTTCTCTCTCTGGAGATAGATAGCATTTTTTCATCCTGAGTCATTTGGAATTGTCTTGGATCATTGTATTGATCATACTAGCCATATTTGATCACAGTTGATCATCCTTACAACATCCTTACTGTGCAAGGTGATCCCTTGGTTATTTTCACCTCACTTTGTACCAGTTTATATAGATCTTGCCATCGTTTTGTGAAAACATTCCCATTATCATTTCCCACAGAAAAATAGTACTCATCATAATTATATGCCATATGTTTTTAAGCCATTTCTCAATTGATGAGCATTGCCTCAATTTCCTATTCTTTGCCAACCCTAAAAAGAGCTGCTATAAGTATTTTTGTAATTATAGGTCATTTTCCTTTTTTCTTTTTGTTCTATGTGAGATACAGACCTACCAGTAGAAACGCTGGGTCAAAGGGAATGCATAGTTTTATAAATTTGGGGACATAGTTCTGAATTGCAAAAGTAATGGTTACACCAGTTCACAACTCTAGCAACAGTTGATTAGTGTACCTATTTTCCCCTATCCCCTTTAGCATTTATCATTTCTGATAGGCATGAGATGGTAACACAAAGTTGTATTAATTGTCATTTCTCTAACAATAGTGATATATAGCATTTTTTTCCCCAAATGACCACAGATAGCTTTGATTTATTTTTCTGAAAACTGCCTGCTTATATCCTTTGACTATTTATCAGTTGGGTAATGGCTCTTATTTTAACTCTGTCTGTCTTTCCATTTCAAGTGTGTCTCTTATAAATAATATTTTTGAATTCTAGTTTTTAATGCATTCTGCTATCCACTTCTGTTTTATGGATGAGCACATCTCATTCACATTCACAGTTATCAATTACTAAAATGTTTATTTCCCTCCCTTCTATTTTCTTTTTAAAATAATAATAACTTTTTATTTTTCAAAATTCATGCCAAGATAGTTTTCAACATTCACCCTCCCAAAATTTTATGGTCCAAATTTTTCTCCCTCCCTCCCCATCTTTGCCCTCCCTACCGAGCAAGTAGTCCAATATGGCTTAAGTGTATGCAAATTCTTCTAAACATATTTCCACATTTATCATGCTATACAAAAAAATCAGATCAAAAAGGAAAAAATGAGAAAGAAAAAAATTAAACCACCAATAACAAACAGATAAAAAAAATTGTGTTTTGATCCACATTCAGTCCCCATAGTCTTCTCTCCATCACAAGTTATTGTAATTGACCTAAATCACCTCATTGTTGAAAAGAACCAAATCCATAACTAAATTTGTCACTCTGTACAATGTTCTCTTGGTTCTACTTACTTCATTTAGCATTAGTTCATATAACTCTCTCTAAGCCTTTCTGAAATTATTCTGCTGATCATTTCTTTTAGAACAACAATATTCCATTACATTCATATACCATCACTTATCCAGCCATTCCTCAACTGATGGGCATCTATTCAGTTCCCAGTTCCTCGCCACTACAAAAAGAGCTGCTACAAACATCTTTGCATATGAATCCTTTTCCCCTTTTTTATGATATTTTTGGATACAGACCAAGTAGAGACATTGCTGGGTAAAAGGGTATGCACAGTTTGATAGCTCTTTGGGCATAGTTCCAAATTGTTCTCCAGAATGGTTAGATCCATACATAATTCCATCAACAATATATTAGAGTCTCGGTTTTCCCACATTCCTACCAACATTTGTCATTATCTTTTCCCATCATCTTAACAAATCTGAAAGGTGTGAAGTAATACCTTAAGTTGTCTTAATTTGCATTTTTCTAATCAATATTGATTTAGCCTCTCTCCTATTTTCTTATTTATTCTTCTCTCTCTTTTTTATCCTGTCCCTCCCCAATAGTCTGTTTTGCTTTTGACCATTATTTCCATTGATTCACTATTCTCTTTTATCATTTCTCTTCCCACTCCAATCCTTCATGTCACTTGTCCCCTTATCCTGCTATTCAACTATTGGGTAAAGATAGATTTCTCTATACAACTGAGTGTGTATATATTCTTCCCTCTTTGAACACATGAGAGTAAAATTCAATCATCTTCCATCATAATCACTCCCATTTCCCTTCTTCTATAAATGTTCTTCCTTGTAAACTTTTTTTGTGAGAAAATTTTCCCCATTCTACCTCTCCTTTCTCCCTTTTCACAATGCACCTCTCTTTCTAACTCTTACTTCCTTCCTTTCTTCCTTTCTTTTTCTTCCTTCTTTCCTTCCTTCCTTTCTTCTTTCCTTCCTTTATTTCTTTAATTTCTTCCTTCCTTCCTTTTCTACTCCTTTCCTCTTTCCCTCTCTCCCTGCCTTCCTTCCTCTCCATTTTTGCTTCCCTTCCTCCTTCCCTCTCTTCCTACTCCTTTCCTCCTTCAATGTCTTCTTCCTGCCTTCCTCTTTCCATCTCTCCCTCCATCTTTCTCTCCATCTCTCTCTGTTTTGTTGGAGATCATCCAAACATAAATTACTCACCTTCATGCCCTCTGACTATATAAATTTCTTCAAACTGCCATAAAAAATGACAAACTTTAGAGCTATATCTTATCATCTTCCTAAGTAGGGATGTAAACAGTTTAACTTTATTGAATCTCTTGTAATGTCTTTCATGTTTATTGTACCTTTTCATGCTTCTGTTGAGTCTTGTGTTTGAATGTCAGATTTTCTATTCAGCTCTGGTCTTTTCATCAAGAATGCTTGAAAGTCCTCTATAGCATTAAATATCAATTTTTTTTCCTCTGAAGGATTATACTGTTTTTTTAAAATTTGTTTGTTTTTGAGAGACAATTGCCCAGAGTTATACAGCTAGTAAGTGTTATGTGTTTGAGGCCCAACTTGAACTCAAGTTGTCCTGACTCCAGTACTCTATCCAAAGTGCCATCTAGCTGTCCCAAGATTATATTGTTTTGTTGGAAAGTGATCCTTGGTTGTAATCCTAGCTACTTGCTTTCTGGAATGTCATATGCTAAGCCCTCTGTTCCTTTTATGTGGAAGTTACTAAATCTTGTGTGATCCTGACTGATTGTTTGATTGTTTCTTTTTGGGTGGTTCTTCATGACCTGGAAGCTCTGAAATTTGGCTGTAATATGCCTGTAAGTTTTCATCTCTTTCATGAGGTGATCAGAGGATTCTTTCCATTTCTATTTTATCTTCTGGATGTCAGGCACTGAGGCAGTTTTCCTTGATAATTTCTTGAAAAATGGTATCTAGGCTCTTTTTTTTGATCCTGGCTTTCAGGCTGTCTGATACTTAAAAGTTATATCTCCACAATCTATTTTTCAGGACATTTGTTTTTCTGATAAGATATTTCACTTTTTCTTCTATTTTTTTCATTCCTTTTACTTTATTTTATTGTTTCTTGATGTCTCATGGAATCACGTTTACTTATCCAACTCTAATTGTTAAGGAATTACTTTCTTTAAAGAACTTTTTAAAAGTTTACCTCTTTTCCATTTAGCCAATTTAGTTCCAGTTCTTTTCTTCACTGAATTTTTGTGCCTCTTTTAGTATAAGCTCAATTTTGTTTTTTAAAGTGATATTTTCATCAGATGTGTACATGTGCATGTGCATATGCATGTGCATATTTACACATCTGTTTTTCAAAACTGTCAGTTCTCTTTTCATATTTTTCTTCTATCACTCACATTTTTTCCCATTTTTCCCTCTACTACTCTTTTCTTTCTTTATCCTAGGAATTGTTGTTGGGCTTGGCTCTAATTAGCATTTTTCTTTGAGACTTTGTAACTTTTCACATTGCTGTCTTCTTGTGAATTTGTGTCTTGGTCTTCCTTGGTACTGTAGTAGCTTTTTTATGATTGATTTCTTTTTGGTCTTGTTGTTTACTCACTTTTTCAACCTATTCTTTACTTTGAATTTTATGTTAAAGTTGGGCTCTGCTCACCTCGGGGTGGGAAGGTACTATGCCAAACTTCTGGAGGTCTTCAAGTTTATAATGTTTCTAAGATCATGTGATCTATGGAGAGATGTGACCACCTCTTTTCTGGTCTGCTGTCTGGTATTTACCTAGGAATGGCCCCATGTGTCTCTGCAACTGCAAGTGTTTTCATTCTTCTTGGCTCTAAAACTGTGACCAAGTCCCCTGCTTTCTTGTATTTATATCTCTAGTGCTTCTTTCCTTGGAACTGTGACCAAGACCTTTCCTTTGTGACTGACTAGAAGCTTTACTCTACCCTAGAACTATGACTAAGAACTACAAATGGGCAATAAATTTGCCAGTGTCAGCTGCAACCTGTCTTAACAAAGAATCTTCTGAAATCTCTTTCTGACCACTTGTCCAACCCCCTTGACATCATTGGAAGAAGAAGTCTGCTGCTGCAGCTATTGCAGCCACCTCTAAGTTCTGCTCCTGGTGCTGCCACACTGCATTCTGGGTTGGCCCTCAATCCTGGTATTACATACCACTCTTGTTGACCTCCTAAGTTATGTTGGGCTGCAAAAATATTTTACCTGACTTTTCACTGATTCTGCCTTCTGGAATTTTATTTGAGGCATTGTTTAAAATCATTTATGGAGAAATGTTGGGATAATTCAGCTGGGTGGCTACCAGTGTTCTGCCATCTTGATTCTGCCCCTAATTATGCATTTTCAATTGCTTATTAGATACGTCACACTGGATATCCTAATCTATTGAGTGGAAACCTGCCACAAATCTTATTATCTTCCCCCAAAAAACTTTATTCCCTTCCTAAACTTACCTATTTCTTTCAAAATCACTCTTTTAGGGCACCTAGGTTTACAACATCAGCATTATCCTCAACCTCTTACTCTCCCTAAACTCACAGATTCAATCTCACCAAATATTATCATTGTCATTTCTACCATTACAATATGTTTTGCATCTGATCCCTTTCTACTCAAATGAGCTATCCTTTAATTTAAGCCCTCATCACTTCTCAGCAAAATTATAGCAACAGCTTCCTGATTCATTTCTCCGTGTCAAGTCTCTCCCCTCTCTAGTGTCTTTTCCATACATTTGTCAAAGTGATTTTCTTTAAAGAGAGATTTGACCATGATACTCCTTTACTCAATATATTCAATGTTTACCTATTGTCTCTAGGATATAATATAATCCTCATGTCCTTTTAGATTTAAAATCCCATAATTTGAACTCCACCTATCTTTCTAGCCTCATTTATATCCTCCTCACATACTCAACAATCCAGTCAAACTATGTCTCTCTATTTCTTACATATGATACTATATATTCCATTTCTATCTCTTGACTTGGCTCTTCCCAATACCTGGAACATAATCCCTCCTCACATCTGCCTCATAAAATTTCCCTTTGCCCTTAAATTGCCACTCAAGCACCACACTGCATTGTTGTTGTTCATTTTCAAAGAGGACCAATGACATCTCTGGGTGATGAACTGGATTTAAGTGAGGTAAAGTTGTACAAAGTCATCAGCTTCACTGCTTATTGAGTAACAGATAAAAATCAAGATAACTGACTGTGGCCAAGGATGCAGTGGATAACCTTGACATCTTTGATGTCTGATCAAGCTCTAAGAATTCCACAGTACTTGCTTCAGCTGCCTTCATGGCTATTGGAACAAATTGTTCTCATTTACCCATTCTACTGAAAGGTCCACACATGCTTGGGGTAGGCATCTTCCTAACTCACTGACAGGTTTGAGGATTATCAATTATCCTCGGCTTGGTTTAGTCCATCTGCCAAGACAGTTTTACCAGGATATGATCCTCATGAATACCACAGCACTTTGAATTCATAGGTTAGAGTTGGCTCATGAGTGAACACCAAAATTAAATGAACAGTCCTGAAAAGAGGGCTCTCTCACAACCAGAAGTGCTGTTCTTCCCTAAATATTCCATATATCACTGCATAATCTTTTTCAGATCCTCATAATTGCTAGTCCCATCCCTCCTTAGCCAATTTAACCAACTACCTAAATTTCTTTTCTTTTTATTTATTTTGTATATAGTTATATACATATTGATCTCCCCCCACCAGAATGTAAATTCTTGACCCAAATGGAAATTTAAAAATGAAATTCTAAATAATGAAGCGATAAAAGAACAAATGATAGAAACAAAAATTATATGAAAGAAAAATTACAATATGAAACAACATATCAAAATTTCTGGGATGCAGCTTAAGTATTCTTCAGAGGAAAATGTGTCCCTAAAGACATGCCTTAACAAAATATAAAAAGATATGATTAATGACTAAATATGCATTTTTTAAAAATTAGAAAGCCAACAAATAAACAAATCCAAAATAAGAAGAAAAAGAGGAGAGATATACCTGTATCCTGACAATTTTCAAGTCTATCTATCCTACTTTAACCTTTCTGCTGACCTCCAGCCACACATCTCCAGGCATCTTTCGGACATCTCAAACTGGATGTCCAATAGAAATCCTTAATTTAGAATATCCAAATTGTAACTCATTATCTTCTATTCTAAACCCTATCCTTCACCTACTTTTCCTCTTATATAAAAGGCAACACCATTTTCACAGTCTATCAAACTCAAAATATAAATGTCATCCTCATCTTCTCACTCTCTCCCACCTCTCATATCCAATAACAGGTCAATGCCTGTTAATTTAGCCTTTGCAACATTTCTTAAATAATCACCTTCTCTCTTCTGATATTACTATAAGCCCTTATCATCTCACACTTGGATTTTTTTCAGTCTACTGATGTGTCTGCTTCTCTCAAGTAAGTCCAATTCATCCTCCATTCAGCTACCAAGGTGATTTTCCCAAAACAGTGATTTCTCCTTCTTACTCAGTAAACACCAGTGGATCCCTATTGCCATCAGGATCAAATACAAAATTCTGTTTGGCAAAACCCTTCATATCCTAAACCATTTTTGCCTTTTCAGTCTTCTTATACCTTCGTCCTTACATAAACTCTTCAATTTAGGGACATTACACTCTTAGCTGTTCAATCAAAAAGACACCACTTCTCTTGGCTCTGTGCATTTTTGTCCCACTGTTTCCCAGACCTCCAATGTTCTCTCTCTCTCTCTTAATTTCTGCTACTGGCTCTTCCTGGTTCCTTTAAGTGCTCACTAAAATCTATCCTCTACAGTAAATCTTCCCTAACCCCTCTTAATACCTTTCTTTTTAAGTAGATATCTTCAACACAGAGAAGAGCTAATCCAATTCCAATTGATCAGTGATGGACAGAATCAGCTACACCCAGAGAAGGAACACTGGGAAGTAAGTGTAAACTGTTAGCATTTTTTGTTTTTCTCCCCAGGTTATTTTTACCTTCCCAATGCAATTCTTCCTTTGCAACAACAACAACAACAACAAAATTTGGTTCTGCACATATATATTATACCTAGGATATACATATACATATTTAATATGTATGGGAATGCCTGCCATCTAGGGGAGGGGGTGGAGGGAAGGAGGGGATAATGTTGTAAAAAAAAATTACCTATGCATATGTACTGTCAAAAAAATGTTATAATTATAAAATTAATTTTAAAAATAAACAAAAAATACCTTCCCTTTTAAAATTATTTCCTATTTATGCTCCATATAACTTATTTGTTTGTATTTGTTTGCTTGTCCTCTCCATTAGATTGTGAGCTTCTTGAGGGCAAAGACTTTATTTTGTTGTTGTTGCTTGTTTTATTTTATTTTGTTGTTGTTGTTGATTTTCTTTAACCTCTTTTTTGTACCCTTTTGTATTTGTGTCTGGCACATTAAGTAGACACTTAGTAAATATTTGTTAACTGATTGAATGTTGAAAATTTAAAAAGAACTAGATTAACTGAAACCAAAAAGACTCTAGAAATGATACACAAAGCTAAATGCTGGTTCTTTGAAAAGAGTAATGAAATAGATAAACCTTTAATTAACCAACTAAGAAGAGGAGGGGGAAAAATCAGATCAATAAGATAGGAAACAAATCTAGAAGAAAGAAAAAGAATTATGTGAACCTATGATATACAGTTATATGCTAACATAATTAAGAACACCCCTAAAATAGAAGCATATGTTTAAAAATATTGAAATACTCAAACAAAAAAAAAAGACAAATGAGAAATCTTAAGAAATTAAATAAAAGAAAAGGAAATAGAACTAGTTATAAAGGAGCTTCCAAAACAGAGGGGGAAACTCCTGGTCCTGATGTATTCCTAGGAGAATTGTATCAAACCTTTAAATAGCAATTAATCCCAACACTACACGAAATTATTCTCAAAAATTAGGAAAGTACACATTCCTTTTATGAGACAGAACCCTAATTCTATAGCAAAAGGAGAACTATAGATCAATATCATTAATGAAAATAAATTCCAAAATTTTAAATAAAATCCTGTCTAAGAGGGTCCAGCAATTCATAATCATTCATTATGACCAAGTTGGCTTTATATGAAGGATGCAAGGATGGTTCAACATTAGGAAAACAATCAGCACCATTAGTCATATTACAAACAAAAATATCCAAAATCACATTTATCTCAGTGGTTGCTGAAAAAGCCTCTAACAAAATACACGATTCATTTATGCTCATAACCTTGCAAAATATAAGCATAGATGGAGCTTTTTTTAATGAAAGTTTTTCATTTTTCAAAATATATTCATGGACAATTCTTCAACATTAGCCCTTGAAAAACCTTGTGTTCCAATTTCCCCTTTTTCCCCTATACCCTTCCCTAGATGGCAGATAGTCCAATATTTGTTAAACATGGTAGAAATATATGTTAAATCCAATATATGTATACATATTTATACAATTATCATGCTGTACAAGAAAAATCAAATCAAACCAACAAAAAAATGAGAAAGAAAATAAAATGCAAGCAAAAAAAAAAAAAGAAAAAAAGAAAATTCTATGTTGTGAACCACATTCAGTTCCCACAGTCCTCCCTCTGGGTGTAAATTACAGAACAATCGGAACTGAT